>NC_058133.1:401019129-401139922 GCF_016433145.1 Gracilinanus agilis | reverse complement strand
ACATGAGAAAGTGTTCCAAATCTCTAATAATTAGAGAAATGCAAATCAAAACAACTCTGAGGTATCACCTCACACCTAGCAGATTGGCTAAAATGAAAGAAGGGGAGAGTAATAAATGTTGGAGGGGATGTGGCAAAATTGGGACATTAATGCATTGCTGGTGGAGTTGTGAACTGATCCATTCTGGCTGGCAATTTGGAACTATACTCAAAGGGCTAAAAAAGAATGCCTGCCCTTTGATCTAGCCATACCATTGTTGGGTTTGTACTCCCAAAGAGATCATAGATAAACAGACTTGTACAAAAATATTTATAGCCGCACTTTTTGTGGTGGCAAAAAACTGGAAAATGAGGAGACCAGGAAAATGCAAGGTCAGGAAATGGAGAGTCTCTTGTGAGGAACAAGAAAGAGCCCAGTTTCACTGGATACTTACAGTATGGGTGGGAATAAGGGGAGAGGGAAGGAGGGTAAAGGAAGAGCTTTCAGGGTGATCAGTCTTGTAGGTGGCTGCCCATGTGGTGTATCAAGTGCTGGGGTGATGTAGATGACTGGAAGGACTCTAAGGTGAAGAGGACTCATTCTGGTGGCAGTGGCATTCCAGATAATAGAGGGCAGAGACTGGGATGGAGAGGCAGGCAGGGTCCTGAAGTCCTGGCCTTGGATGCCATTGGAGGACAGCTGTGATCGTGGGACTTCAGAGGTAGGACAGGTAGGGCAGTAGGGACTACTAGGACCCGTTCAGAGTAGAGGATTTCTAAACAAGTTGTCTTCTTTCCTTGGAACTTAGGTCTCTCTGCATTCTTCCCTTTGAGCCCAGATTCTCTGCTTTCCTTTGGGGCTGAGATCTTTTTGCCTTCTGGTTCTAGGTAGATCTGAATAAGGACCTTTTCTTGGCCTTTTTAGTAGTGGTGGCTGTCCTTTCTTTTAATTGTCTGAATTCTTTTAATGCCCTTCAGATAGGTCAGGAGCAATTCTCCTCCTCAGACCTGGCTCCAGGGGATGCTCTCTGTCTCTGCTACTGTTGTGGGAGAGAGTTTTATTTTGTGAGAGGGAATGTTGATTCTGGCCAAAGAATTGCAGTTCAGACCCATTCCTTTCAAGACATGAAGGTGTCTATATAGTGTAGCCATCGGGTTGGAAAAAGCCATTGAAGGAGAGTGGAGTAGCCCCCAGATAAGTGCAGAGGATAGTGGAATGGCTCCTGTAGGATTTCAGGTTTCTAGATTACCTCCCATACTTGGAAACTCTCAGCCTTTCCTCAGACTCTTCATCCCACAGGTGTCCTAGGTGCATTCCACACTGAAAAGTAGGGAATGGGTCAGGAAGGGATGAAATGGAAGAGCATCCAATATCAAGTGTACTTTGGGTTTTCCATGGAGCAATATGGAAAAGTAGAAGAGTCCAGTAGCATGCTATTGTTAGATATGGCCACTGACTTGTCAGTTATTCCTCATTCTGCTTCTTAACCTCTTCTCTTTACTCTTGTTCCCCAGGTTTCCATAGTTATAGGACTAGGCTTAGAACCTTTGTTTTTCATATATAAACTTTTTTGAAAATAATGGTGAATTGCGATATTTTAAAAACTCCAGAATTGAGGTATCCTTCCCCTGAGGTTATGAAACTAGTTATGAAACTCCTTTTTTTCCTTATGCTAAATGGATTAAGGGTAGGACTGGCAAGTCATGTTGAACTTTAACCCATTTTGAGAGTGCTGGGTCAACCACAAGGCTAAGGAAAGCTTGGACAAACACCTTCCTTATATGGACAAGGACCTGCTTATCCTGTGATGAAATGAGGGAGGAGTTGAGATCTCCAAATTCTTCAGTGGTTATTTATGAATCTGAGATCTCAGGGTATATCCAGGATAAGTACTGATTTGTGAGGTCACCAGGAAGAGAGACAGACAGGTAGACAGATGGACACACACACACACACACACACACACACACACACACAAAGTGAAAGAGAGATAAATAGGAGACACAAGTGCCAGAGGAGGGAATTATCTTTTTTTTCTTTCTTTTATATTGTGGAGAGGTTCCACTGACCATATTAAATGTCCAGTCAAGTAGTAAATTAATTTTAAATTAAAAAAAAAAAAGAAAGTATGCTACCCAGAGAAATATAGTGACCTACTGGAAAATGTTTGACTACAAAAAATTCTGAGTATCATGCAGAATGAAATAATATTATAAGATTTTCCAAAGTATTAGAAACAAAGGATCACAAGAAGAATGAATATTTTTATGTGTTACTTACACAAAATTTTAATTTGCAAACCTTAAAACTCCAGTGTGACAGAGAACCACAAATATTCTTGTCAGTCAAGAGAAAGGACTTCAAGTATTGAAAAAATACATTTGATTAAGCTAAAATTATTCCTTTTCAATGAGAAATTAAAGAGTATAATGACATATTAATTACAAGAAAATCAATATTAGCTTACAAGTAAAAGTAGCACCACTATAAAAGTGAAACCAGACATAAACGAAAACAATGTGGATTTTTAGCAAAGAGAAGAAATGAAAGGTAGACAGGAGATATAAACATATTAAACAGTGTTGCATAATTTCTAACTAGAGAAATGCAAATTACAGTCTCCAAGCCATAAAGAAATAGGTTTATATTTTTTCCAACACAAAGAGCACGGCTATAAATATTTTTGTAAATGTCTTTTTCCCTATGATCTCTTTGGCAATATTTTCTTTTCTTCTTGGGATAAAAATTGATTGAACTTTTTGGATTCCTTAAAGAAAAGATTTCCCCCCCTCCTTCCATTCTCTTAATTACTTTATGGTGGTTCTCTTGAGTTCTGTGTTTGGGCAGCAAACTCTCTGTTTAAGTCCAGTTATTTCTTTATGAATGCTTGGAATTCCTCAATTTTATAGAATGACCATATTTTCCCCTGCAATAATATAGTCAGTTTTGCTGGATAGTTGATTCTTAGTTGTAGACCCAGTTCTCTTGTTTTCTGGAATATTGTGTTCCATGCCTTCTGGTCCTTCAATGTAGACACAGCCAGATCCTGTGTTATCCTAACTGTGGTTCCCTGATATCTGAATGGCTTCTTTTTAGCAGCTTGTAATATTTTTTCCTTGGTCTGGTAGTTTTTGAATTTTGTTATAATATTCCTGGAAGTTGTCAGTTGTGGATTAAATGTAGGAGGTGATCTGTGGATTCTTTCAATTTCCACTTTTCCCTTTTGTTCAATAATGTCAGGGCAATTGTCTCTGATAATTTCTTGTAGGATGATATCTAAACTTTTTCTTTTATCAAGATGTTCTGGTAAATCAATAATTCTTATATTGTCTCTTCTACCTCTGTTCTCCAGATCTTTGGTTTAATCAATGAAGTGTTTCATATTCTCCTCAAATTTTTCATTTTATCATTTTGTTTAATATATTCTTACTGCCTTGTGAAGTCATTTGCTTCTAGTTGTTGAGTTCTGTTTTTTAAAGACTGAATTTCATCCCTGGCTTTTTGGTCATCCTCCTTCTGGTCTGATTTTCTTTGTAGATCATCTTTTGCCTTTTTTGCTTCACTTTCAAGCTGGCCAATTTTGGCTTTTATGACTTTATTTTCTTGTTTTAGTTCATGCATTTCCTTTTTCAAATTTTCTTCAGTCCCTCTTGATTGCTTTTTGAGTTTCTGAAGTTCTTGAGTTAATTGAATTTTGAGATCTTCCAAAGCCTCTGCCCAATTTGCTGGAACTTCTTCCTCTTCTTCTATTTCTATTTCATTTGCTCTCTTTTCACTTCTTTGAAAGAAGCATCATTTGTCATTTCTTTTCTCTTTTTCTGTTGTTTACTCATATTTTTTCCTTTTCTATTCTGCTAGTTTGAGCAGATGTATTTAATGATCTTGATGAATGATCTTCCCGCAGTAGGCAATGGAGGTTTGTAGTTACTTTCTCTGCTCTTTGAAGACTTCTTGTCTTTCTAATTGTAGGTATTTAACCTGATTGAATTAGTCTATACTTCTTACTATGCCCTGAGGCTAAAACCTCAAGAGGGGAGAAACAAAAAAAAACAGAGTGGGGGGACACACAGGAATGTTTTTGCTGAGCTGAGCTGATCTGTCCAACAGTGGGGTACCCCTGAGCTGTCCTTGTGTTTGGTCTGGTTTTCTTTCCTTTTGAAGCCCTTTATTCTCTATCTCCGTGTGAGGAAGCCAAGTGGTCTGAGGTTTGGCTCTCTCTAAGTCTCCTTCTTCCAGGCATTTTTGCAGTATTTCTCTGGTTTTCTCCTCCAGTAGCCTCTCACATGCCTGTGTTCAACTCCCTGAGTCCAGCACCAGCAAGGCCCTCTCTCTGGACCAGTGCATCCGCCCACCCTGAGATTTCCAGGGCCTCTGGAGATGCTACACAGCACATTCGGAGGCTTACTGGGATTCCCCTTCTATACCCTCAGACCAGACAGTTCAAGAATTGAAGCCTTTTTCTTGGTGTACCTCTTTAGTTGTGCTGCAGTAGGATTCCCCCTACTCTGTCCTGTTGTTAAATTTGTTCCTCTTTCTTCTCAAAGAGCATTGTTTTCTATCTTGGGGTATAAGGGTACAGAAGTTTTAAGATTTTCTCTGTTTAAGCCGCCATCTTCCCAGAATCCTCCTCCCTATGATCTCTTTGGGGTACAAATTCAGCAATGGTATGACCGGATCAAAGGGCAGTCAGTCTTTTAGTACTCTTTAGGCATATTCCATATAGCCAATTGGGGAATGGCTGAACAAATTGTGGTATATGCTGGTGATGGAATACTATTGTGCTCAAAGGAATAACAAACTAGAGAAATTTCATGCAAACTAGAAAGACCTCCAGGAACTGATGTAGAGTGATAAGGAGCAGCCAGGAGAACATTATACACAGAGACCAATACACTGTGGCAAAATCGAATGTAATGGACTTCTGTACTAGCAGCAATGCAATGACCCAGGATTTATGGAAAAGAATGCTACCCACATTCAGAGGAAGAACTACAGGTGAGGAAACACAGAAGAAAAACAACTCCTTCAACACATGGGTTGATGTGGACATGATTAGGATGTAGACCCTTAAAGACCACCCTAGAACAATTATCAATAATATGGAAAGAGGTCTTGATTGATGACACAGGAAGAAACCAGTGGAAATGTGCATCGGCTACTGGGGGTTGAGGGGGAGGAGGGAGAGAGAGCAGGGACATGAATCATGTAACCATGGAAAATTTTTTCTAAAAAATAAAAAGTAATAATTAAAAATAAAAAAAAATAGGTTTATTGTAAGATGGTGGGTCTCACAATAAAGCCAGACTTCTGGTCAAGACCAAAAGATCCATGAGCACTGTGAAAGACCTTCTTATATACTCCCCAAAATATCACAATTTATATACCAAATTAAAAATAATCCAAGACAGTGATAAAAATAGAGAGATGTGGATTGAAGTAATCAGGAAATATTTCTCATTGGAAGAAGAAATCACTTAATAGACAAGGGGAGAATGGGAGAGTCCAAACCCTACTTTCTGAGCCTGATGATGTCAAGGATGATATATACTAAGATGACAAGGGTAAGGAGGAGTTGTCAGGCCCTAAAGAAGGGCAAAAGCCTGATGTTCTAGGGTGTATACAAAGATGAAATGTGTCACCAGACTTCTAACTGAGGCAAAAGTCTCTATGCTAATGAAGACTCAGTCATAAGTTCAGGACCATTATTGCTGAGGGTACAGGATATATCAATTTTAACGCTAAGACTAAAATGTAGGTCTATGCTAACACTGATTCCAGCAGTTATCTTACTTAAAAACTTATACTGAAATAATAATAAAAGACCTACTAATATCATCACTTATGCTAACATTATTTAACTATATTAGAATTATAATTATGATTAACTCAAAACTACTGCTAACATTATAATCTAATTCTCATATAAGGGGGTATGAGATTTTTCACTCACAACAGGAGACTAAAAAGCTAAAAATGCAGCTAGCAAGAAAAGACTTAAGTAGTAGTCAACTCCTTCATCATTTTATTCCAAAATGAGACTATATCTTAACAGTACTCACAAAAGACAACACAAGGAACATTTGTGGGAAACACAGTAAAAGATCACTAAAGGTATCAGAATAAGGAAAGAAGAAAGAAATGAATTAATATACCATGGAGTAAAAGCCATTTTTTCTCACAAGAAATTTTTTTTTGAATGGCACACTATCCAGGGTGAATATGAAGGTTAGAGGAAAGACAAATAACTGTGGATACACATCTCCCATTATGGTCTCCACTGGTACAGGAAGGTGAGGTAGGAACTGAACTAAAGAATAATGAGGGATCCACATTTGAGGGAGGAAACTGAGTAAGAGTTTTACTAAAAAAAAGATATGTTAGTGGCACAGTGAAGTATGCTGCTATGTGCATGAGTGGTTTTAGCAACACTAACTTATACCATGAATTCTATCTAATTAATGGGCATCTCAAGAACCTTCCTTCTCTGAGCAATGGCTGTGCTTCTCACAACATCCTACCCACAAGAAAGGAACTGGGTACCTTGGGGAAGCCATTTGTATAGAGAGAAGGTTGTTGGGGAAAATAAGCCCAGGGGATAGGGTATACTGACCTCATATTGATCAGATGTAGATTAGAAATAGAAGGAACAGGGCTGGGAAACACATGGAAAAGTTCTATCAGTCCCTATCTCTGCAATTGAATATTTCAGAAGAATGTTTCAAAATAAAACTATAAAAATTATATTAAGGCAATAAGAGAAATAGAAATTAAGATATTCATATAATTTTCTTTTGCATTCATAAAATTGTGGGGACAGCTGGGTAGCTCAGTGGATTGAGAGTCAGGCCTAGAGATGAGAGGTCCTAGGTTCAAAGCCGGCTTCAGACTCTTCCCAGCTGTGTGACCCTGGGCAAGTCACTTGATCCCCATTGTCCAACCTTACCACTCTTCCACCAAGGAGCCAATACACAGAAGTTAAGGGTTTAAAAAAATGTGATGTATAATAAAATAGTTAATTTTGCTACTTCTCATCATAATAAACCATGTCTCTTCTATGTGCTTTTGCACTGACTATATCCCATGCCTAAAATTCTCTCTTGCCTCACATTACTTCTAATAATCACTAGCCTTCTTTTTGACTGAAATTAAGTGGCAAAATGAATGTAATAATATTTTTAATGTGAAGAAACCAATGTTTAAAAAAGTTAATTGACTTAATTATGATTATTCAGCTGATATTGAAAACAGAATTCAGGTACTACTTTTCTAGATCTAATGCAGGATCTACTATGCTTATGATACTTACCAAATACAATTTTGTAACAATGCAAACAGCAAAAATAAATTGTCAATTAACTTAGACTAATTAAAATTACTACATCTTGTTGTAGAGAACAGATATTTTGAAACATTTCTTTTTTCCCTGTGGAAATATTGGAGACTATTGGTTTTGATTGCCGTTACCAGAATCAGTGACTTTGTCAGTTGATTTAAATTTATTTCTTAATTACACAGCAGGATATTGGGGGGATATACATATCAGAATGGTTATTATATAAAAAAGCCAAAAATAATCAAGAAAAAATAAATCTGAGTACCAATTATGACATGTTATTAACAGTTTTTTGTCTCATTCTGATTATTTATTTAAATATAGATATAAATTTTTCCTGTTCAAATAAAATATCTAAAAATTCAAACTATTTATATATTCTATAAATTAATTGAATTATGTACATCCTTTTAATTTTCTTTTTTATTTTCAAATGAAATTTAACTGTTATGTCACTCATCTAAATGTTTGTTATAATTTTTTATTAAAACAATTTTTTTGATGCTAGCAATTTAGAATATCAATATAACTATGAGTGACATAGCAAATACAGGTCAGACACTGAAGTCTGGATGACAGTGTTTATGTCCTGCATTTGAGACTTGCTGTATATATATGATCCAGGGTAAGTTATTTTATCCCTTAGTATTTCAGGCAACTCTACCAACATTGAAATTATCCAACAGCTCTGGGGGTTTGGGAGGTAACGGTTTAGGTGAGAAAGAATGAAACTGGAGACCATATGTCTGTCAGCTCATGGCTGCTCCTCTGACCTGCAATGAGCTTGAGATTTATTTTATACAGTATTCAGAAAAACAACAACAAACCTTTTCACACAAAGGACAAAGAAGTTTCACAGCTGTGCAGACATGCCAAGGTTACAGAAATCACATCATGATTAGTATATAGTTTTACAAAGAATTTTCTCATGAAGATCATGCCCGAATGAGAAAAAGTCCTAAGGTTAGAAATGAGCCTCACTTTATCTAAAGTAGAATTTTGCCTGAGCCTGCAACTCCATGACCTTGGGACTCCTGGAGAAGTAAGAGAGCTATACCCACAGCTGCAGCTTTACTCTGCTGAGCAAAAAAGGCTGTTAACTCATTAAGTATTGGTTTACTAAAAACTTAAAGTTTCCTAGAAAATCATATTCTAATGCTTTCCAATGAGAAAAGGTGTGGATCATAAAAGGAATCAAAGAGAGGAGTTCAGAATTTTATCTTAGATAACCCATCCTCTGCATCCTAACTTGCAGTGCAGAAAGGGTCAAAATGCACGGCTGTGCTAGTCTGTGTTGATCTTTTGATGGGCTCCAGATAAAAATATCTATTTAGAGACTCTGTTTCTCTCAATTGCTTCCAACATACTAAGAGTAGAAATTTAAAAAGGAAGGAAGGAATGAAGGAAGGAAGGAAGGAAGGAAGAAAAGAAGGAAGGAGGGAAGGAACAGAGGAACAAAGGAGCAAGAGAGATTTGTCATTATATGTTGGTAGACAGAATTTTTCTCATTGTGTCTTCCTTTTGCAGATGTGGTCAGGTTCTGAATGAAAAAATAAATTGACAAAATATTTTACTTTTGACCATAGCTAACAATGAGGTACTGAGTGAATTGTGTTTTTGCCTGATAGAGGTGTTACCTTCAGGCATTTTTTATCACTCATCATATGACTATCTTTTCTGCCAAGATAACTTAAATGAGCATGTTAAAATGTTTGCTACTATTTTTCTTACTTCCCTGTCAAATTTTTTATTACAGCATATAAAATTACATTGTAATAGTCATAGTTGTTTAATAGTAATTTTGAAAAGGATGAATCATTTAGTTGAAAATATTTCAGATGATTAATTTTAAATATAAATATAGTTAAAGAACAGAATACGGAAAGAGAAAAACACTGTACCGAGTATTCAAACTTGAAATATCCAAAGGTACTGAGATTAAATATCTTACAGGGAAGAGGATACTTATCCATACATATTTGAAAAGACTATCATTCGATATAAATATTGGACTTCTGCTGTATATAGTACCGAGGGGAAAAACTTTTAGATTATTAGATGGATCATAAAGAGGGAAATAATTTAATTTATTGTGACAGATAACTTTCTAGTATATAGTGTTATCCCAACATTGAATGTTCTGTCTTAGGAATAATTAGTTCTTTTATATAGGCAACCTCTTCAAAGTGTATCCTAGACAGGATTTTTACACAGTACTTTATATCTCAAAAATGTTATTCTGTGACTAACTAGAGAGTTTATAGGAGGAAACATAAACAAAAGCTATAAGCCATAGTTTAATCTCACACATCTGCTGCCATGTACTTTTTTTTTGGACTATACATGTATTGTCATTCAAAACCCATTTCCATATCATTTGATGTTGTGAGAAAATACCCATAAAACCAAAACTACAAAATAAAAATCAAAATAAACTAAAGTGATAAGTAGTAGGCTTGGATCAGCATTCTTACTCCAACAGTTCTTTCTTTCTTTTTCATTTCTTTTTTAGATTTAATATTTTAGATTTTTAGAAAAATTTTCCATGGTTACATGATTCATGTTTTTACTTTCCCCTTCACCCCCTTCTTCACCCCAACCCATATCCAATGAACATTTTAACTGGTTTTAACATGTGTCTTCAATCAAGACTTATTTACATATTATTGATAGTTTCATTGGTATGGTTGTTTCGAGTCTATCATGTCCCCAATGATGTCCACATCAACACTTCTGTTCAAGCAGTTTTTTTTTTCTTTTGTGTTTCCTCTCCTGTAGTTCTTCCTCTGAATGTGGGTAGCATTCTTTTCCATAAATACCTCAGAATAGTCCTTGGTCATTGCATCAGTGCTAGTACAGAAGTCTATTACATTCGATTTTACCACAGTGTATCAGTCTCTGTATACAATGTTCTTCTGGCTCTGCTCCTTTCAATCTGCATCAATTCCTGGAGGTCTTTCCAGTTCACATGGAATTCTTCCAGTTTATTTTTCCTTTGAGTACAGTGGTATTCCATCACCAGCATATACCACCATTTGGCCATTCCCCAATTGAAGGGCATATCATCATTTTCCAGTTTTTTATCACCACAAAAAGCAGAGTTATAAATATTTTTTAAAAGTATTTTAGTCTAAGATATCTTTGGGGTACAAATCCAGCAATGCTATGGCTGGATTGAAGGGCAGGCAGTCTTTAAGAGCTTTTTAGGCATAGATTCAATTGCGATCCAGAATGGTTGAATCAGTTCACGACTTCACCAGCAGTGCATTAATGTGCCAATTTTGCCACATCCACTCCAACATTCATTACTCTCCACTGCTATCTTTTTACCCAATCTGCTAAGTGTGAGGTGATACCTCAGACTTGGTTTGATTTTCATTTCTCTAATCATTAGAGATTTAGAACACTTTCTCATGTGCTTATTGATAGTTTTTATTTCTTTATCTGAAAATTGCCTATTCATGTCTTTTGCCCATTTATCAATTGGGGAATGGCTTGATTTTTTATATAGTTGATTTAACTCCTTGTGTATTTGAGTAATTACACCCCTGTCAGAGTTTTTTGTTATAAATTTTTTCCAAATTTGTTGTTTCCCTTCTGATTTTGGCTGCATTGTTTTTGTTTGTACAAAAGCTTTTTAGTTTAATATAATCAAAACCATTTGTTTTACATTTTGTAATTTTCTCTAACTCTTGCTTGATTTTAGAACCTTTCCTATTCCAGAGATCTGACAAGTATACTATTCTGTGTTCACTTAACTTATTTATAGTTTCCCTCTTTATATTCAAGTCATTCACCCATTCTGAATTTATCTTAGTGTAGGGTGTGAGATGTTGATCTAAAATTAATTTCTCCCATATTGTTTTCCAAATTTCCCAGCAATTTTTGTCAAATAGTGGATTCATGTCCCAAAAGTTGGGCTCTTTGGGTTTATCATACACTGTCTTGCTGACATCACTTACCCCAAGTCTATTCCACTGATCCTCCCTTCTGTCTCTTAGCCAGTACCATACTGTTTTGATGACCACTACTTTATAGTACAGTTTAATATCTCGTACTGCTAGGCCCCCTTCCTTCACATTACTTTTCATTATCTCCCTTGATATTCTTGATCTTTTGTTATTTCAAATGAACTTTGTTATAGTTTTTCCTAATTCAGTAAAAAAGTTTTTTGGTAGTTTGATAGGTATGGCACTAAATAGGTAAATTAATCTGGGTAGAATGGTCATTTTTATTATGTTAGCTTGTCCTACCCATGAGCAATCAATGTTTTTCCAATTGTTTAGATCTACTTTTAATTGTTTGGAAAGTGTTTTATAGTTGTGTTTGTATAATTGTTGTGTTTGTTTTGTTATTCCTATGTATTTTATATTGTCTATGGTGATTTTAAATAATGTTTCTCTTTCTACCTCTTGCTGTTGTGATGTGTTGGAAATATATAGAAATGCTGATGATTTATGTACATTTATTTTGTATCCTGCAACTTTGCTAAAGTTGTTGATTATTTCTACTAGCTTTTTAGTTGATTCTCTACAATTTTTTAAGTAGACCATCATATCATCTGCAAAGAGTGATACCTTAGTCTTTTCGTTGCCTATTTTAATGCCTTCTATTTATTTTTCTTCTCTAATTGCAACTGCTAGTGTTTCTAGTTCAATGTTAAATAAAAGAGAGTTGATGATGGGCATCCTTGTTTCATGCCTGATCTTATTGGAAAGATTTCTAATTTATCCCCATTGCATATGATGCTTGTTAATGGCTTTAGATATATACTGTTTATTATTTTTAGGAAAGGCCCTTCTATCCCTATACTTTCCATTTATTCTTGGTCTTTTCTGTGAAAATACTTGGGAATCTTCTATCTTGTAGAATGCCCATACTTTCCCCTGGAAGTATATAGTCCGTTTTCATGGGTAGGTGATCCTTTTTTGTAGACCGAGTTCTCTTAACTTTCTAAATATCATATCCCAAGACTTTAGGTCTTTTAGTGTGGAGGTTGCCAGATCCTGTGTGATCCTGATTGGTGTTCTCTAATATCTGAATTGTCTCTTTTGGGCTTCTTGTAAAATATTTTCTTTTACTTGGAAGCTCTTGAATTTGTCTATTTATTTTCCTGGGGGTTGTCTTTTCTGGGTCTAGTGTAGAGGGTGATCAATGGATCCTTTCAATGTTTATGTTGCCCTCTTGTTGTAGAACTTCAGGGCAATTTTGCTGAATAATTTCTTGTAGTATGGAGTCCAAATTTCTATTAATTTCTTCTTTTTTCAGGAAGACCAATGATATTCTCAAATGTTCTCTTCCAGAGCTGTTTTCTTGATTTGTCAATTTCTCAGTGAGATATTTCATGTTTCCTTCTATTTTGTCAGTCTTTTGACTTTGCTTTCTTTGTTCTTGCTGTCTTGAGAGATCATTGGCTTCTACGTGCCCAGTTCTGGCCTTTAGAGTATGGTTTTCTGCTATAATCTTTTGATTTTCCTTTTTGATTTAGTCTATTCTGTTTTTCATAGTTTCCTCCAATTTGCTCATCATTTTGTTTGATTTTGGGGCATCTTTCTCCAATTGGGAGTTTCTATCTTTTAACCCATTAATTTCCTTTTGATCTATTTCCCACTTCTCTCTCCAAATCTCTTACATCTTTCTCATCATCTCAGATTTGAACTCTTCAAGAGCTTGTGACCAGTTTTCATTTTTTTGAGAAGGTTTGGATGTGATTACTTGTTTGTTCTCCTCTGCTATTTGCTCTGTTTTCTGGATTTTTTCTGTATAAAAGTTGTCTATTATTAAAGATTTCTTCTTGATCTTTCTCTTTTGAGGTTCTTGTGACTGGCTGCCATTATTATTATTTCTTTCTCAGAGGGCCTTTTTTCCTCACCCAGATTTCTGGCTGCCTATCCTATTGAGCATGGAGCAGCTTTTGTCTGAGTCATAGCACACTGAGCTCTCTCAGCTTTATCCTCACACCCAAGGTAGGTCTTTGCTCTTTAGGCTCCTGAGGTCACAAGTCTAGTTGTTCTCAGTGTCAAGCCACTTGGTGGTCCCCTTGCTTGTTCCTCTGCCTGAAGCTCCTTTTACAGTCTCAGGGTGCTGCTTTCACAGTCATGCACCATTCTGCATTGGGTCCCCACCCAAGGTCCATGCCTGCTCTCAAGTCCACACCTGTGCTCAAGGTCTGCTTTAAGAGTCCTTGTGTTCTTTAGCCTCCTGGGGTCTTAAGTCCTGCTGCTCTCAGAAGCAGGCCCTTGTGATCCCAGGTGGCTGCCAAAAACTTAATGAATGCCCCACACTTGCTCTAACTCTTATGAGCTGCCTTTGGCACTGTAGGTGGTATGGGGTGAAGGAGTTGCTCAGCTTGTGTTTTAGTGACAGCCATTTCACCCCCTTATAGCATGGAAATGCCCCAACACCAAGTACCTTCAATGCTGAGCCCTGTTGTGGGGTCCCTTCATTTGTCTGTATTTATTTTTATGTCCTCTTGAGTAGTCCTATATGTCTGGGTTATGAGAGATTAAGTAGGTGCTTCTACTCTGCTACCATCTTAACCTGGAATCAAGAGTTCTTTCTCTGGAGGTGGACTTATAACATTCTGTGTTATCAGTCCTTCAGAATTATACTGGATTATTATGTTATCTTCCAAATACATTTAGTTATATTTTTTTTCTATTTCTATAAAAAATTTTGGGTGTTTTAAGGGTATGTGTCTTTCACCATACCTTCCATTCAAAAGAGGTATTTTCCCCCTGACTATGCTGAGGCTTATAATGTATTTTGTTTTCTTTGAGGGTAAGATGTGATGAGTTAAGTGGACCCTCTCACTTATATCTTAATTAATGTTATGAGATTTAAATGATAAGTAAGGAGATAAAAAATAAAGGAAAATAGCCAAAAATCCTAACAAATTTTCAACTGATTGAGCTACATACAAGTAGAATATACTACTTTGAGAGGAGCTGAATTATCCATGTCTGAGTCTCAGTTGTCTCATATTTCAAATAGAAAAATTAACAGATCAGTAGAAGAAACAGTTTCTTTTAATAACCCAATTTGATAAGAGAACATTGAACAAGTTAGAAGTGATCTCCTCCCCCCATAAAAAGATACACACATCAGGACCAGATTGATTTACAAGTGAATTCTATTAAACATTGAAAGGGCAGTTGATTTCAATATAACATGAACTTTGTGAAAAAAATTGAAGAGATTATTCCAAATACTTTCTATAAAACAAATATGGTTTTGAAATTGAAGCAGGAAAAGGCAAAGCAGGAAAAGGTTTTAGACTAATATCCATAAGAAAACTAATGCAAATTTGTAATAAAAATTATCAGATAGGATATACAAACACAATAAAATATTATACAATATAACCAACTGCAATTTATAATTAGAATGTATATATGGTTTAATATAAAGTAAATTATAATTATAATAAACTATACAGATATAAAATAATTTTAAAAACATATCAATAAATGCTGAAAAAATATTTTAGCAAAATCTAACAGTCATATATTAGTTTAAAAAGTGCTATACCACACTTTTGTGGTGGCGAAGTGTGGGAAGCCAATAAGAGAACAGATAAATAGATAAAAATCTGAGACCCTTCTTTTGACCTCTTTTATGATCCTTACCTTTTCTTATCAGAAAAACATTATAGACTTATTGAAAAGTTTGAGTTCTTAGCAGACCAGCAGCTACTGAGTTAATAATTTATCTCCTTGATAATTAAGAAGCCCGAACTCCAAAAAATATATTATTTAGACAATCAAGGCCGGAAACAGACAAAGCTAGACAAGACCTTATCGGACCAGGTGCAATGCTGTAAATCAAGAGTACAGGACTCAGTTTGTTTAGGATCTCTATGAAATATATTTCTGCTCCCAGAATTAACCTCCTACTAAATGGTGGTTGGAATTTGGTCTTTGACCCTGTAACTATCTCTCTACTTTTTAGACTTTAATGGGTTTTGTATAATTTGTACCCCCTTCACAGCTGTGATTCTTTCTCTGTGCTCTTTGTGTGAAACAAGTATATATTAAACTCAAGACTCCATGGAGTTGGAGCAGTTATGAACTAAGTATTTAGTCTGATTGTTCTCATTCTATCCAACACCACTAAATGCCACTCAGGACCCCCAGAAATATAGAGCTGGATCTCTATAGCAAAGAATTGGAAAATGAGGGAATGTCCTTTGATTGGGGAATGGTTGAACAAATTGTGGTATCTGCTAGTGATGTAATACTATTGTGCTGAAAGGAATAATGAACTGGAGGAATTCCATGTGAAGTGAAATGACCTCCAGAACTGATACAGATTGAAAGGAGCAGAGCCAGAAGAACATTGTACACACAGACTGATACACTTTGGCACAATCAAATGTAATGGACCTCTCTACTAGCAGCAATGAATTGATCCAGGACAATTCTGAGAGACTTATGAGAAAGAATGCTATCCACATCCAGAGAAAGAACTGTGGGAGTAGAAACACAGAACAAAAACATTTGCTTGATAACATGGTTTGTTGAGGATATGATTGGGTATGTAGAATCTATATTATCACTCTATTGCAAACATTAATATTATGGAAATAGTTCTTGATCAATGATACATGTAAAACCCAGTGGAATTACTTGTAAGCTATGAGAAGTGGGAGTTCATAGGGGAGGGAAAGAACATGAATCATGTAACCATGGAAAAATATTCTAAATTAATTAATTACATAAATTTAAAAAATAAAATAAAAAGCACTTTAAAATTTATGAATAAATGGACTCATCCTTAAGACGGTAAATTATGTTTAAAACTAAGAGGAAATACTATATTCCCTAAATATAAACAAAAAGTATGTTCCTTTATATTAGATTTTCATGTAGATTCTCACTTTGTATCCCAACTATTAAATTTTCTTTTGTGTGTAGTTGTTCATGAAGCTTCAGTTTTGTCCTACTCTTTGTATCCTCATTTGATATATTTTTGGCAAAGATACTGAAGTGGTTTCCAATTTATTTCTCTAGCCCATTTTACATACGAGGAAACTGAGGCAAAAAAAGTTCAGTGACTTGTTTAGGGTCACACAGTTAGTAAGTGTCTAGTGACAAATTTGAACCCTAGAAGATGATTCTTCTTGATTCTAGGCCTGGTACTCTGTCCACTATGCCATTAGATTATGATGAGAAGCAGATAAATGGGGGGGAAATAAAAGCAATTTTCTCTGAGATAGGTTTCTCTTTTCTCCCTATATGTATAGTATTAATTATATATAGAACTGATAATGGATATTATTTTTAATAATGATGGCAATATTCTTGTTACTGACAGCTAGTATATAATGATAACTACATACCAGGTACTGTATAAAGATAATGAAGCTATCCCAATAATGAACTTCCTGGAAAGTCAGTCAGAGAATGCCCAAAATAGAAGAGCTAAATGATAAATGAGATGTCAGAGTGCAAAGGAAAATGAAAAATTCTGGGAGATCTGTGAGTAAACTGCTATAAAAGCCATTGTTGATGGAGCTATGTCATTTTGGAAAGCAATTTGGAGCTATGCCCTAGTAGCTATTAAATCATCCATAATACTTGGGCTGGAAAAATCACTATAAGGTGCTGATCCTGAAGTCTTTTTTTAAAGGGAAAAGGACATACATGTATTAAAATATTTAAAGTAGCTCTATTTGTGGCATCAAAGAATTAGGAACTTAATGGTATCTCACCAATTTAGAAATGGCTGAATAATTTATATTATATACAGATAGAAAAATATTATAATGTAAGAAATTATGAAGAGAATCATTTCAGAGAAACTTGGGAACATGTGGATAACTCAGAATAAAGCTAGCAGAAAGAGGTGAGCAATTTATACAATAACAAGATGATTAAAATAATCAACTCTGAAAACTTTAGGAATTCTTATCAATAAAATAAGTATTCATTCCAAAAATATTTGTGGTAAAACAGGCTACCCACATCATGATATAGATATAATTGACTCAGAATGTAGAGTGAGACATATTTTATGGTAGGGGGAAGAGAATCATGACCAATATAGGAATTTAATTTGTTTGACTATACATGCTTGTTAGAAGGGATTTTAATTTTCTTGGTTTTTTCAATGGAGGGTACAAATGAGAGATAGATAAGGTAGAGCTTTAGTGAAAAAATAGATATATTCAAGCAAACAGTAGAATTACATCCAATAAAGCCAATGACTCTAGCTACTTGGCTATGGACTTATTATTTGACCAATAAATAAATAATGAAATAAAATAAACAGCTGAGAAAACTAGAAAGTAGTCTACCAAAAATTAAGTCTAGAATAGCATTTCATCTCATATAACAAACTTAAAATGGAAACTTTTCATAGAGGTGAAAGGTGATAATACAAACAAGTTATTAGTGCAAAGAAGAAATTACTATTAATAGGAAAAACATATCAAAAAGATGGAAGGCTAGGTATTTTCTCCACTCTTCATGACCTTTAAAATCTCTCCAAAAAAAGGAATTTTACTTAAGATTTAAGGAAATTTTAGTTGACTTCAATGTCTAGTATACCAAGATCTAAAATGAGGCAACAAATAACTAAACTGACATCATAGAGGATTATCTGATGGCCTTTACTATGCACTATCACTCCTACCACCACTACTCACCAGACCATGGCAATAGCATTGCAACAGGCTTCCCAAAATTTTAAGTTTCCAACTCTGCTCCTTCTAGTGTGCAGAAAATTCTAAAGGCTTTGACTTGCTCCAGCTTTGAAACAGTAATTGCTTCAATAGAGATTAGTCAGAGAACTGAGGAACAGAAGGAATTGGAACATGCAACATGTGTAACTGTATGGTACTTCACTAAGCTTGAAAGATATAGTGCAGCATAAAGTCAGCATTATCTACCCAGAAATCACTTGGGACAAAGACCAAAGCTGGTGAACTGTGAATTGCACAGCATTAGAAGGGTTCAAGAAGGAGTTGCTATCCGACTTCTAGGGAAATCAAACTCAGAGGAAGAGTGAGAAAGTGAGAAATAGAGGAATAGAAAAAATAAAAACATATTATTAAAGATCTTAGGAAGAAGCAAGCTCAATTAAAGATCTTAACCATAAGCAGATAAACCAGCAGACATTTAATAACAAAAGGGAATATGGTCTCCAGATGAGGTAGATAAACCCAGAAATCTAAGAATAAAAATTGAAGAACAAAGAAAGATAAATCAACACTTGAGGAAGCACAGAACTCTGTATTTCTGAAGAGACTATGTAACCACAGCTATTCCTGAATGGGTTAAAAAAATATTGTGAAAGTGGAATTTGTGGATTGGGAATGAGTTATTAACCAAACAAAAGATAACAGAATAAAAACCAAACATTTTAATTATATAAAATTAAAATATTTTGTACCAAGAATACCAAATGCAATTTCAAAAGAAGGGAAGTAGGCAACTACAAAAAAACTTTTTAGCATATTTTGATAATAAAGTTATTATTTCCAAGATACATAAAGGACTCCAAAATATCAACAAACATATAAACAAATGCTCCAAATCACTGAAATGAGGAGAAAAAATTAAATCAATTTAAAGTCTAGTTTATATCCATCAAATTATCAAAGGTAACATAAGTGGAAAATGACCTATGTCATAGGGATGGAGAAAAAACAAGCCCATCAATAGACTATTTCTAGAGCTAAGAACTGGTACATCAATTTTAGAAAGCATGTCCAAAAAGTCTCTAATTAGTGCCTACCCTTTAACTCAGCAAAACCATTATTTGTCCTATTTGCCGAAATGATCAAAGAGGAAAATGTATACATTTACATACACACACGCTTGCACTCATAGGAAATTAAGGGGATCCCTATTTATAATGGAGAATAATTAAACAATTTAAATATTTGAATGTTGAATGTAATGAAGTATTCAATAACCTTAAAATAACAAAATAAAGAGTTTCAGAGTAACATGGGAAGAGCTTTATGAAATGATTTAGTGAAGTGAGCAGAAACCAGAACAACTGAGCAAAAACAAGAGTATTATAATTAATAAGTTTGAAATAATTGAGAAATATAATTAATTCACTGCCAAGTTATAATTCAATGGATAAAAACATTTCTCATGTCCAGAGTTTCTGTATTCTAGAGGTATAATTACAAGTAGACATACATTTTTGGATAGGTACAATGTTAGATTTTCTTTCCTTGACTTTGTATGTATAATAAGGATTTTCTTTCTCTCTCTTTTCTTTTCTATGGTTAATCATTTGGGATGAGAGGAGAAAAATGTTAATTGAAAAAAGTAATAATATTATTTTCCCCTAAAAACCAGGTAATTGAGAAAAAATAACTTTTAAGGTCTCTTTTCACTGCATCTATGAATGTCTATGAAGAAT
The DNA here is from genome assembly GCF_016433145.1 of Gracilinanus agilis. Taxonomy (NCBI): domain Eukaryota; kingdom Metazoa; phylum Chordata; class Mammalia; order Didelphimorphia; family Didelphidae; genus Gracilinanus; species Gracilinanus agilis. Next base: position 401,120,229 of record NC_058133.1, on the reverse strand, counting down.
TTTAACTAGTCCTAACTAAACTTGTGAGAGTGGGAATAAATGTGGTATATGAGGGGGGTTGGTACAATCCATGCAGGTGAAATCTGTTCATTTTCCCTGAAGGTTTGTCTTTACCCTTGTGAAAGCTGGAGGGAAGATGTGCCCTTGAAGGTAGGACTGCCATATAAATAGGAACTTTAGTATGGAGGCCAATTACAATTGTGACAAATGGTGTCCATATAACTTAATCTCTTTGAGGAAGAAATACATCCCCAGGATGCTTGTACCCTGGAGTAATGCCCCATTTGTTTTCTTCTAGCTAATGCTATATTTTATGAATTTTGAAGTTTGCAATAAAAAACTGATTTTGCAACAGTCAGTTGCTGATTTTATTTTGCATATCCATGAAAAATTTGACCAAAAGTCTCCTTCTTTGTGGCACCACAGGGTAAAGTTGAAATTAGAATTTTTGTCAGAACTACTTTTTTTCTATTAAGAAACAAACACAAAGAAATCATTTGAAATATTGTCCCCTTGAAGAAAGTACCTATACCAGCTACATCAGCTTTCCTAAAGTACCAAGCACCATAGCATTTGAGACTTTATATATTCTGCAGTAAATAACTAGCTATGTAGCTACCTCAGTGGAAATTAGTTGCTGCCTAGAGGGCTGGGGTGGAGGGAATAATTACCTTGCTTTGAAAAGAAATTTGTAAACTGATTGTTTGTGAGTTAAATGTTGTGTTTCTTTGAGATTAGTGAACATTAAATAGCAACAATGCAGAAAAAAGCCCAGGATTTCTTAAGAGCAAGTAATCTGCCATTCTATATTACTATACCTGCATGTTATCTTCTACAGTGATCAGGAAGAAGCTGTCAATCAGTTCTGTTGCAAGAATGAAAGAGTAGATGGTACAGTTTAATTTTATTATGGAAATTGATTTGCATCTTTTATATTTCTTGATTGAAATCTTTCCAGGTAATGGCATTGAAGAATACTCATAAAACTGTCATGACTGCGGTAATAACTATTATTATGATCAAATTTAATAAAAAAAACCCTGCCTGCAATATGGGAATTATGAATAATTCATGAAAACTGTTGCTTAAAATGTGATAGAGAGGAAAAGACTTGTAGAAAAATTCTTAATGTATCCAGACAGCGATGATAATTGGTTTTTGCAACTAAATGAATACTTCATGTACAAGCCAGCACTAACAAGGCAAGAGGAGAAGTCTACACATTGGGGAAACAATTTCACTTATCTGGTTACAGCAGGGTAAGTGGAATAAATCATTTTTGAAAAGAAATTGACAGAAAATGCATATCCTAATAATTAGGCCATAGAACACCTTAGTGCTTTATTTATAGCAACAATAACTTAAACATTATTCAAGATTAAAGTGCATTCATATGTGTATTGTGTGAATAATCTCTTAATAATGAGTATGGACTCCAACACTCACATCATTTAACATTTCCCTGCCTATAATATTTGTCTTTAATAGCCTCAAGGGCTTATAAATTCAACTCAGACTCATAAACAGTTTTCCCAAATGTGAAATCAAATAAATGTGATACTTTGAAAAACATTGCAACAACAAGGTGTTTGCTTGTTTTTATGTGGTGTGTACTCTGTCTGTGTTTATGATCTAATGTTTGTGAGTTTGATCAGAAAGTCTATGGTGATAGCTGTCTTCATTTAACTTGATTTCTCATAAATATAGAGCATTAATCTCTCGGCTTCCTGCTTTTATTGGCTACCATCTGGTGGAAAAGGCATGTAATAGCAGAGCAAGGTTAAACCATATGTAATAGGAAGAACAGGTTTTAATTGAAAAAAAAATGAGTACTAGGAAGCTCTGTTTGACAGAGATTGAAACTTGCTGCTATTACTCTGATTCTTATTGAACTCATCCCTCTAACTGTTCTATCATAAATCTGTCCATCAGGAATGCTGTCTAGACCTCCTATTTACATTGGATCATTGGGCAGGAATTTATGTTTTGGATTATGCAGGCAGGAGGCCACTAGAAATTAATCTTGTTTATCCAAACCATCCTGAATAGATAGCAAATGACCAATAACTTCACACTATATTGCTTGGGGAGTAAATTGCATAGTTCATTGCTAATGATGACTCAGATTCTTGATTTAAGTAACCTGATAGGTATACAGTGAGAAACAACCACTTCAGAAGCAGTTACTCTGTCTTTTGGCTTGTCAAGATCACTCCCCTGCTCAATTGAGTAAATGTGTTAATGGTGCTGCTTTGATGCTTATACAATGCACTATGAATAATAGACCAGTTTCTGTAAAGACAGCAGCAAATGTGCATTCAATTTATCATGTGTGTATATTATATTTTTAAATAATTCTATTATGTATTACAGGAAAAATAAAGTCTCCTATTTTATTCTTTTTTATTAGTCTTCAACCATTATTTCATAGCTATGCTCAATTTTTAAAGGGTTAGATCTCTACATGATGTTTATGCCTTCCAGATTCATCATCCTTAGTCACAGGTATCCATCTCAATTGGTTGATCAGAAATTCCTTAAATGGTATTCAATTCTGCAATTCTATATATACATATATTTTTAAACCCTTACCTTCCATCTTGGAATCATTACTATGTATTGGTTCCAAGGCAGAAGAGTGGTGAGGGCTAGGAAATGGGGGTTAAGTGACTTGCCCAGGGTCACACAGCTGAGAAGTGTCTGAGGTCAGATTTGAACCTAGGACCTCCTGTCTCTAGGTCTGACTTTCAATCCACTGAGTCACCCAGCTTCCCCAAATACTATATCTTTTAATGAGTGGTTCTATCTTACGGAATATTTAGAAAACAGTAGAACTGACCCTGAAGAATGGTGATTAAAAACTCTTATCTTTTCTTTTACAATAACTAACTACTTTCAGTTGAGGTACTATTGGCAGTGAAGTAAAGAAAACCAGAATATTTGATGCAATAAGATTTGATTTTTCTAAGTTGTACTTGCCAGTAGTTAGCTGGGCAACTTTTATTCCTCCCTTTCAATATACCCTTACAAACTGGTTAGCATGGCACTTCGTGAAGAAAATTAAATCTGAATGTTCACTAAAGTATTCAGAGGTAAATCTTTCATGTTCTGAAATCTTTTAAGACAGTCCTATTCACCAACATGCACTTGAAACCCAAACAATGCGAACATCTGTTTCTGTAGGAAATGAAGACATCATGTTTAATAGAGTTAACTGTTAAAAGCAATATTTATTTGCATGCTTGATGGTATGTAAATAGCATTTCCACCACCCGTGAATCTAAAAAAAAGATGTATTTCTCAGATTCCACACACTATCCTTTTGGATATTAGGAATTCAAGCTGATTTGTCCTATCATCTACCCCCTTCTAGTCTCACTTTAGCAACAGGAGCTAAGATATTTAACAGTAGGATATAAGAAATGAAAGTCTTTATAGAAATCATTTATCAGACATATATGTAGGAAATGTGCACTTCAGCCCTAGAGAGGTGTAATATTCAATTCGATTCAATAATCATTTATTGCACATCTATTATGGGGAAGGCACTGTTCCAGGATCTGAAATACTATTACTTTATATTTTACAAAGCCATTCTAGGTCTGACCATTCATTCCTGTTTTCAGGACCAAATTATGGATTCCATAATTATATATAAATATACATTTTTATCAGCCAAGAAAAGAAAGCTAGAAAGAAGATGAAGCCCCCATGAATCATTTTATGTTTCATAATTGAACTGTTCAAAATCAGTGGGATCTGAGGTAAATTGACATTCCACAATCCCCCTGCTGACTTTGCATATATTGTAAATGATTATTAATACATAAGTTAGGGTTTGCCTGTAGGGAGGCAACCTTAATGTACCCATCTTCCTTTTTGTGTGTTTTTCATTTTCCATATTACATTCTCTAATGGAATGCACCTTGTGTTCCCAATAACATTAAGAATATACCTCATTTGGGTATGAGATGGAGCTCTGAAAATTGTCATTTGTCAAATGCTGAAGAATTTGTGCTCAAGCATAAGAAGAGTTAGGGACTCATAAAACAACAAAAAAAGATGTTTTTTATGTAAAATTATGAAGTGCATAATTTGGTTCAAATTATTTATGTATGAATCTCTGGAAATAGGAAGGATTACTCTTCCTGAATGGGTCAGTCCCAGAATGTCTCTTTCACAGAATACCATGCTGTGCTATTTCAAGACCTCCATCCAACCCTGGGGATGAGGAGAGGCATGCTTCAAACTTTCCTTATCCATTTACAGGAAATTAAAATTTGAAACCCTTAAGTTGATACAGTTAGCTGCCTCCCAAAGTTACATTTTGCCAACCTTTTTATCCTCCTAAATTGCTACAGTATGAAAATGATGGGAATAGCTAAACAAATCAGAGGCAGGCACAGCCCAGGTTTTCTTGGGAGAGTCACTTGATAAATTGTCTCAGCTGGAATAGCATCTGGGGTGATAGAATGCATCCCGGGCAAGAGAACCACTGAATATTACATATAAGGACATATCCTTTTAACTGTTCATTTCCACATTTTAATTTCCAGGTTTGGCTCAATGGTGGAAAGAAACACAGGATGAAACAAATAAAAATATCTAATTTACATCCTGGCCATAAAGGTAGTCACACTATTTTCATGTGATCATTCGTTAGTTTTAATGTGTTAATCATTTATGCATAAAATACGGATTGCAGTGGAGAGAAAAAACCCTTTCTATTGTCAGTTTCTATGACAACCAGTAAGCTGGCAGATTACATTGTCTCACACAGGATGGTTGCCAAGGTTGTGACCTATTTGTTAGTTCTAATCATTTTGTTTAAGGAGCCTGAGTGTTAGCTAGAATAGAACTACAAAGTGCTTCCACATTTATGAGATTTTCATATTTAAAATGAACCCTACACATGAAAATATGTGTATGATTACATTAATAATTACACAGGAAGAAAATTGCAGTGTAGTTGCAAAGTATATATTAAACTAATTCAACTTGAAATAATATAACATTAATGGTTTAAGGAATCAGTCCATTGTGTCTCTTCAGTTCCATTCTTGGCAGCAAATCGTTATTTGTTCCCTCCTAAAGATCCATGAAATGATCATTCCAATTGGATTTCAGATATCTTGAAATCCCCAAATTCAAGAGTTTCCTTGTTGAAATTCTATTCTTTTTAGATAGAGATCAGATCATTTTGGAGTGTCTATTGAGAATTTAAGCACTATAGGTGCGAAAGAGATAAAATATACTGTGCTATCCTTATCTTTACCAGAGATGGAAAAATTTATGTCCTAGCTATCTTTTCTATTCTTATTTAATTTTTAATATTCTTGTAAAACTCAAAAACATGGATAAGATAAGAGGAAATTGTCTACTAGTGCATTATAAGTTAATATAGAATAAGTAGCTTATATAACAATGAAAAAAAAATCAGATCAATTCAGATTCCAGAAATTGGAAATCTGGGATAATTTGGACTAAGGCTAGGATGACTGGGGTTGATCTTTTTGCATTACTAATTCAGAAGACATTTCATTTTATTGTTGTTTACTAAGATACTTAATAATAATAACTATTCTCATATACACATATATAAGACCTAGGTCCAAATCTGGTCTCAGACACTTCCTAGACCCTAGATGTGTGACTCTGGGTAAGTCACTTAATGCTAATTGTCTATTCTAATAGCTGTTCTGCCTCAGAATTGGTATTGATTCTAAGAAAGAAAGGTAAGAGTTGTGTTTTTTTTTTAAAGAATACATATGAGATTAAAAAAAGGAATGTTCAATTTATTGAAGAGAGAATGTAATAGAGAAGATAGAACACTGATATTTGAAGTTAAAAGTACTGAGTTCAAGGGCAAGCTTTGCCACACACTAATGGTGAAACTGGGAAATTTGCTGAGCTTCTTTCACCTTCAGGCTTTTTATTAATAAAATTAGGTGATAATACTCTTACTGAATAATTAAAAGGGTTATTGTATATTTTCAAAAAATGAATTTTTGTAACACTAAAGTACTACATAAATGAAATATATTAATAAAACAAACCATTTTCAACCCCCCAGGCATTCAGGAATACTATTTAGCAGTTAAAGATAATATCATAACATAACTAGAAATTATTCTTATCTATTCATCAAATGAAGCCCTCTAAATCACTCTACTAGGCATCACTGTAATCATTTTGGGGTTATAATATATTTTGAGAAAAATATATAATAATTAAACTAATATTATGCTTTTGGATTATGGAAACCTGTAGCATTATAATATTTGTATATCTAAAAAAGGAATCAATGGAATTCTTAAGAATATTGTATAATTTAAATATTTCATCAATTCAGACAAGCCTGACTCTTATGATTGCAAACCAGTGAAGAACTAGAATTGGAATGCATCATAGTTTGAAGCCGTATTTTAAAGGGGAAGAAGGGAGACAACAAGTTCAGAATGAAAATTCACATGAATTATTAAGGAAGCAGCAGAGATACATGCTACTAAATTTAACTATATTTCCTTACCAATGAAAACATTTTCTCAGGAATAGACTAAGAGTTTTTCATATTTTTAGGATAACAAAATAAGGAAGCTTCTTCAATTTGACAATTAAACATTTTATAATTTTTCTTCAGATGATACATAGGTCCAAGGGTAATTGAGAAAATAATGCAAATAAATTAACTTGAGGAGAATATGTCTTCTTTGCTGTTGTTTTTTTGTTGTTGTTTGTTTTTTATGGATTCTGTTACTGCTTATTACACATCTATTGTAGATCATTGCCAATATCTTCACCATTTGCATTTAGTCATAATGATCTCTGAACACTTATGCATGCATTTATTTCCTTGCTTTGAGGTGAATGTGGCCACTGAGAGAGGATGCCTGATGAGAATTGTATAGTTCAGCAATACAAGAGAGATAATTCATATCAGAATGGTCGCCCATGTCCAGCAATCAGATTGCTATGATAGTATTTTTTGACCCATCTAAATTTCTGCCTGTTTCTATATACATAGATGCCTTCAGGTACTGCCAGCTAAAAGATTTACTCATGGAAAGAATCTTGAATGCCATCTAATTCAAGCCTTACTGTGGTATCAACAATCTCCCAACCCTTGCTGCCCTGCAAGTGAGGTTAGGTTTATTTGATTGTTTCTTTAAGTCATTAAAACTATTCTTAAACCTTACTGGCTCAAAGGACTAACGGCTTCAGCTGTTGACATCACATCCAGATCAATAGAAAGCAATATAGCCACAAGGTGCTACAGGTGCTAGCTTCTGCTTTCTGTTTGGCTGTCAGGAAAGGATGAGTAACTCAAACAAGGGAGATTCCCTCAGCTTTATCAACTCAGTGTATGATCAAGGATTATTCTTCCTAAATAATCTATTCTTACTAAGTCTAAGCAAATCTTTTATTAATTTGAGTTAACTGGAGTCAAGAGGACCTGGGTGCAAATCTGATTTCAGACACTTCCTAGTTGTATGACTCTGGGCAGGGCACTTAACACTTGAATAGCCTGTGAATGTCTGATTTTTTTTCCCAGTGTTTAGCACAAATTACCAGGGCAATGGTCTAAGTCAGGAAGAGCCCAGAATACTTTCAATTAGCTGTTGGAATTTCTCAAGACTGATTAATATGCCTATTAAGTCACTTTTTGGTGGTAAAATATCATGTATATGCTAAATTAGCATGTTTTCATGTCTATGTGCATGTTTGTACCCTCAAGGCATGTGTTTATTATTTTATATATTCACAATTGCCATAAAGAGAGTAGTGTATAATTTAGAGAACAGAATCCTAGAGAATTGGTCTAGTTCCTAACCATTTCCCAACAACCAAATTATTTCTTCTTATAACTTTCTTATGACTTATTTAAATAACTTGCAACAAGTAAATTAACTTTAGTGATTTCTTTATGTACACAATTAACAGGTCAGTTATTTCATGAGAAGTCAATAACTGCTTCATCCATTCGAGTGGGTTTAAGAAGTAGGATTTTGAACTGTGACATTTCTGCTAATTATTTCTTCGTCAAAAACAAAATATTTTCATAAGTAATCAAGGAATTGGTCATGAATCTAATGTTTATCTTCATTTTATTAGATTTATTCACATTAGAAGATTTTCAGAATCTCTTTTTATATTCTCTATGTCAAGAGACATCAAGGAAGACCCCTTATGTGTGACAAATGTATGGGAGTACATGGTTCCTGCTACCAAGGAGAATATATTCTTAATGCAGTAGGCAACATATAAGGCAGTGGTAGAAAGAAAAGGTACTTTTTTTGGCCTAATTTTGGGCCAAAGAGACTAGCTTGACACACTTATTCCAGAAACAATGAAAAAGTAGCTTTGATCATGGTAAATGCTATTAGAATTGGAGGAGGTTGGGGTGGAATAGGTATGCATTGTGTAACAAGGCTGTTGGAAATTTTAAAGAGAAGATGGCTAGCATGATGACTCAGACTTTTCTGAAATAGTGGTGTGGAAAACAACATAACCTATCAGAAGAGTGGGATTCCATAGTGGAATTTTCTCCAGGGCAACAAAGTCATTTCAGAGATTTAAGAGACAGTCTATGAACTGAATACATAAGTTACAGAGCACACTGCAAGATGTCTTTCAGTTCACAAATGAATAATAATTTTTCTAGACACTCATAATATATTATTATTTGCTAGAAATTATAGTAGTTGTTGGATAAATAAGGCAAAATAAACACAGTTCCTGCCTTCAAGAAAGTACTGGAAGGAAACAACATCTACAACTATAACTCATTTCTTATCCTTTTTTGGCCTTATTACATTTTTAAAGGTTGTCTATTTTAATTTTTAATACTCCATAAATGCTAATGCCTTCCATCCTTTACTCTCTTGTGCTTGATTACTTTTTATTTAATTGCTTATTTATTCTCTTTATATTTATTTTTTATGATTAGATATTTGTTCATTAATGTTATATGTACCTCTAGCACTTAGTAAAATGGCTGGCATAGTTAGGTGATAATAAATGTTTGATTGATTGACTGACTGAATATGGTTAGGGTTCCAATAAAACAACCCAAAATATGTGTTAATTTCATAGAAAATATTGCAGTATAAGATAAATGATATCCAAACATATCCTGTATGAAAATTTTCCAAAATCAGATGGATATTTATTGTATGATATGGAAAGGGGAAAAACGATATTGAAGATAATAAAAGTACAGGTAACTTAGAATATAGTGTTTTAGAATCAAGATCAATTCCCATATAGTCCAGTTAGTTTCCCACAGAGGCAATCTTTTCAACAGCTACAAACTGTGCTATAAATCTCAGCAAACAGTCTCATATATGCAAAGGAAAAGAAACTTTAAATACATTGCCATTAGGATAAATGTAACTCAAAATACTTGCCATTAACAGTTTTATTTTTATAAATGAAGTATACCAAACCACAAACCTAAATTTACTACCAAAGTCATAATGATATCAATTCTTTACTTTTGTCTTACTATACCTTTTTGTGGCATGAAGGTAATCCTGGCTTTTCTAGAGGAGAACAAACTCTGTCAAGCAATAATTTTCAAAAAATAATGATGCAAAGTTCTGCAGGTGGAGCCAAGATGGCAGAGTAATCCTCAGCAGTTCTGTGCCACCATGAGAATCCTCTCCAGTCAAGATTAAAATATCTACACAAAATGAATACAGGAATGAAAGAACCAACAAAGAGACAGAGTGAAACGACTTTCAAAAAAAGAAAAACATGAAAGTTAGGCAATAAATATCTTTGGTGCTGGGGTGAAAGGAGAGAAGACCCAGGAAGAAGCTGTAGTAAGGAGAGAAGAGCAATATAAGAGCGAGCCTCCCCCAACCCTTAAATGCACATACCACATCCTCTGTCCAAGTTTTGGGAACTTATGCCCAAGCCAACATCCAGATCCTGAGACCCTGCCTGAGCAAATAGAGGTATAAGCAAACCAATACCCCTTGAAATTTCAAAACCTATGGAGAAGTCTGGAGCCCCAGCTCAGGGAATTCTAGTCTGGACTTAGAAAAAGGACTTAATTCACACTTTGGGTGATTGATAGTACTAAATACTAAGCACTAAGTACTGATCATTTTGCCTAAAGCTCAGGACAGAGCTCAAAGACAGGACAATTAAGGTTGTGCCTGACTGGATCAAGTACACAGTGAAACCAAAAACCTGAGACTAAGCCTTTATGTATGAATATATATAAAACTAGAGTTATAAAAAAGAGGATAATATTATGAGAAATAGTAAAAGAGACAAAATGGAGTAAATTTATATTCCATAAAGAAGCTCATGGTGGGAGCAGGGGAGAAAACCAATAAAATAGAAGGGTAAAGAGGTTGTAGACAGGAAATACTATAGTCATACCTGCTTTGAAATTAACTCAAGGAGAGAACAACAATCAGATCCACTGAGGCAGAGAATTGATTCATGTCCTATAGAGAAGTAGAAGGGTAACAAATGGACTAGTGGAGCAGGAAGCAATACAAGGGAGGGAGTGTGTGGGGGTAGCTTAAAAAGAACATGAAGAAAATAAAAGGGGAATGATAAGGGAGAAGGGAGAAAGGGAAATACAATAAGGGAAAGGATTAGGGCTACCTGATTAAAAACAAAACACTGGTATGGAAGGAAATAATGAAAAAAGAAAAAGCAGGACAAGGAGAGGAAATCAAAATATTGGGGAATACACAGTTGATAATTATAACTCTGAATGTGAATGGGATGAACTTGCTCATAAAATGGAAGCAAATAACAGAGTGGATTAGAAACAAAAATCCTACCATATGCAGTCTACAAGAAATACATATGAGGCAGGTATACATACATAGGGTTAAAATAAAAGGTTGAAGCAATATCTATTGGACTTCAACTGAGAAAAAAATAGTAGGAGTTGTAATCATGATATATGACAAAGCCAAAGTAAAAATAGATCTAGTTAAAAGAGATAGGGAAGGTAATTATATTCTGATAAAAGACAGTATAGACAATGAATAAATATCAGTGCTCAACATGTATGCACAAAATGGCATAGCATCCAAATTTCTAAAGTAGAATCTAGTGGAGCTCAAGGATGAAATGTATAGCAAAACTATACTAGTGGGTGACCTCAACCTTCCTCTATCAGATCTAGATAAATCAAAACAAAAAATAAATAAGAAAGAGGTAAGAGAGGTGAATGAAATCTTGGAAAAATTAGAGTTAATAGATATGTGGGAAAAAAGAAATAGGGACAAAAAGGAATACACTTTCTTTTCTGTATTATTTTATTATTATTCCTGTTGACTCCTTAGGAGCATAGGGCCGCAACCATCTCATGCCAGGGGACTCTGTTCTGGGCAACTTCCCCCAGCTGGGCCCATGTCATTCTGACTGTTTTTGTTTCATTTTCGGCAGATCTTCGCCAGGTCTGTTTTTGTCTTCTGACTTTCCTCCTCCCTGAAGGGTTCCAGCACAATGCTTGTTTGACTACGTTGTCTTCCGGTTTTCGTAGCGTATGTCCTATCCATCTCCACTTACGTTTCTTTATGTCCTGACTAATGGGATACTGGATTGTTCTTTCCCAGAGACTAGCATTGGAGATCTTTTCAGGCCATCTGATGTTCAAGAGGTAGAGTAGACATCTGTTAACAAAGACTTGGAGTTTGTTGGTGTTGACTTTCATCACTCTCCAGCTTTCTGATCCATATAGGAGGACGGCCTTTACATTGGTATTGAAGATTCGGAGCTTAGTGACGAGGGACAGTGCTTTGGAGATCCAGACAGACCGTAAGGTGTTAAATGCCTGTCTGGCTTTGTTGATTTGGTTTCTGATGTCCTCATCTGCTCCGCTGTCCTTACTGACTGTGCTACCCAAATAGGTGAAGTGGTCCGTCTCCTTGATGTTTTCTCCCTGTAGTTGGATTGGCAGGTCCTGTGTGCTGTTGACTGTGATCACCTCAGTCTTCTTCTTGTTGATCTTCAGACCTGTCTTCTCCGCTTCTTTAGAGAGTCGTGCAAGTTTGGCTTGCGCATCCTGCTGCTTGTGAGAAAGGAGACAGATGTCATCCGCGAAGTCAAGGTCCTCAAGCTGTTTGGCATGAGTCCATTGAATGCCCGTATTGTTGTCCTTGGTAATTCTTCTCATGATCCAATCTATGACCATCAAGAAGATAAGGGGCGAAAGCATGCAACCTTGCTTCACTCCAGTCTTCTTTTCTGTAGCACATGGTAAATTCACAAAAATTGATCATGTACTGGGGCATAGAAACATGGCAAGCAAATACAAAAGAGCAAAAATAATAAATACAGTCTTTTTACATCATAATGAAATAAAAATAATAATTAGTAAGGGTACATGGATAGGCAACTGAAAAATTAATTGGAAATTAAATTACATGATTCTTCAAAATCAGTTAGTTAAAGAAAAAATCATAGAAACAATTAAAATTTCAATAGAAGAGAATGGCAATTATGAGACATCCTACCAAACTATGTGGGATGCAGCCAAAGCAGTAGACAGGGGTATATTTATATCCTTCAGGGATATAAAACCAGTGGAAATGTATGTCAACTCTGGGTTGGGGGTTGGGGAGGAAAGAAAGAAAATGAATCATGTAACCATGGAAAAATTTTGTAAAAAATAAAAGTAAATAAATAAAAAAATAAAAGCGAGGCAGAGGAAAAGTGGAAAAGTAAAGAAAGTGATGCAAGGAGAAATGAAATTGATTCAAGGAGAACAGAAAGTGTTGCAAGAAGAAATGAAAGTAAATCAAGAAGAAATGGGCCAAAAAAAAGAACCAAAAACTGACAGAGGAAAAGCAGTTCTTAAAAATTAGAATTGACCATCTAGAAATTAATGATTTCATGAGAAATCAAGAAACAACAAAGCAGAATCAAAGGAATAAAAAAAAAGAAGAAAACTTTAATTATGTTATTGTTAAAACAATTGACCTGGGAAATAGATCTAGGAGAGACAATTTCAGAAAGATTGAACTACCTGAAAGACTTAATCAAGAAAAAACCTTGGAAATCACACTATAAGAAATTATCAAAGATAACTTCCCAGAGATTCTCAAACAAAAAAATAAAATTGAAATTTAAAGAATTTACAGATCAACTCTAGAAAGAAAACCTCATATGACAACTTCCAGGAATATAATAGCTAAATTCAAGAGCCACCAAACCAAGGAAAAAAATACTTCAAACAGCCATAAAGAAACCATTCAAATACCATGGAGCTACCATCAGGATCCCTCAAGACCTAGCAACTTCTACCTTAATGGATCTGAAGGCATGGAATATGATATTCAGGAAGGCAAAAGATTTGGATTTATAACCCAGAGTCACCTATGTAGCAAAACTGAGTATATTCTTTTAGGGGGGGAATGGGCATTCAATAAGCTTGAAGATTTCCCAAGCATTCCTATGGAATAATCCAGACCTAAACAAAACATTTGAAGTCCAAACATGAGGCATAAGAAAAGTTCAAAAAGATAAATAAGAAAGCCAAAATTTAAGGGATTAAGGTCAAAATGTTCATTAGTCTACATGTAAAGAGGAATTTTGTAATTCTCAAAAAATATTAATAGTAGAGAAGACAGAAGGAATTTATCCAGAAAGAGGGTATGGAAGTAAGCTGATTTGATGATATGATGTATATGGTAATATAAGATGATATTATATGTATATAAATGTGATGATATGAAACAAATTACACAAACAAATACAGACTTCATTAAAGAGAATGAAAATGAATAGAGATAATATCAAAATCTACGGTATATAGCCAAAGCAGTACTAAGGGCAAAATTTATATCTCTGAGTGCCTATGAGAACAAAATTGAGAGGGAGACAATCAATGAATTGGGTTTACAACTTTAAAAAATTAGAAAAAGAACAAATTTTAAATACCTAGACAAAAACTAAATTGGAAATCATATAAATTAAAGAGGAAATTAATAAAATTGAATGTAAAAAAAAACTATTGAACTAATAAATGAGACTAGGAGCTGGTACTTTGAAAAAACAGATTAAAATTAAGTACTAGTTAATCTAATAAAAAAGAAATAAAAGAATCAAATTAACAATATCAAAAATGAAAAGGTCGACCTCACCTTTAATGAACAGGAAACTAACGTAATTATTAAGAACTATTTTGCCCAATTATATGGCAATAAATATGACAATCTAGGTGAAATCAGAAAATATTTAAAAAAAATATAAAATGAGGGGCAGTTGGGAGGCTCAGTAGATTGAGAGTCAGACCTAGAGATGGGAGGTCCTAGGTTCAAGTCTGGCTTCAGACACTTCTCATCTGTGTGACCCTGGGCAAGTCATTTGACCCCAATTGCCCACCCTTACCACTCTTCCACCTATGAGCCATTACACAGAAGTTAAGGGTTTAAAAAATAAAAAAATAAAAAATATAAAGTGCCTTGATTAATACAAGAGGAGATAGAATATTTAAATAATCTTGTCTCAGAAAAAGGAATTGAAGAAGCCATCAGGGAATTTCCTAAGAAAAATTCCCCAGGGCCAGATGGATTAAAAAGTGAATTCTATCAAACATTTAAAGAATAACTAATCCCAATACTATGCAAATTATTTGACAGAATAAGCAAGAAGGAATCTTACCAAATTCTTTTCATGAAACAAATATGGTATTAATTCCAAAGCCAGGCAGAACAAAAACAGAAAGAAAACAACAAAGCAATCTACTTACTGAACATAATTATAATTATAAAATAAAGTACTAGAGGGAAGAGTGGAACCAGAAAGATGGAACTCAGACCAGGGAAAAGCTATACTTTCCTAAGATTGCCCTCCAAAGATATTTAAAATATCTCAATTAAATTTTGGAGCATTAGAGACAAGAAAGGTCAGAGAAAAGCATTTATCAAGCTTAAGAAAAGTTAGACTTTCTATGTGGTGGGCATAGGCTCACAAATCAGAAGCAGCACTAAGGGTAAAACAGTGAATGTTCTGACACTAGAATCAGCTGTGACAGTGGCACCTCCAGGAGCTCTCAGTATAGAGACAGTAAAGGGTAGCTGGTAAAACAGAATGCAAAGGACAACTGGCACTGATTAGCAACTCTATTGCCAATAAGTCAGTGTCAGGGCAGAGAGGAACACTTGCAGTTGAACTTGCAACTATAGTTGAACAGAGGTCTTTCCTTTTTAAAGACTCCCAAAATGTTGATTGGAACTAAAGCTAGTAAGAATTCCTGGAAGAATTAAAGAAAGCAATAAGTAATAGAGGAAACATTGGGGAAAGTAATGTAAAAGGTGCAAAAAATATGAAAAAAAATAATAGCTTGGTAAAAGAGGTACAAAAAATTGAAGAAGATGAAATCTTAAAAAAATAGAAGTGCTCTAAGGGTAAAAGATAAATACAAATTCACTTAAAACAATTATTTAAGAGCCAGATAGGCCAAATAGAAAAGGAGTTACAAACATTTTCTAAAGGGAATAATTTCTTAAAAATTAGAAGTTTGTATGTGAAAACCCACGAAACTTCAAGAAACTAAAGCAATGTCAGAAGAATAAAAATAGAAGAAAAGGTGAATGATTTCATTGATATAAACAACTGACCTATAAAATAGATCAAGAAGAGATGAATTAAGAATTATTGGGAGGGCTTCCAGGTTAAGATGGAGGCAGAGTAGAAGCAGCATGCTTAACCTCTCCTAACCCACACATATAGGACTCCTCAAGAGGACATAAAAACCAAATCCAGATGAAGGAAGGGACCCCACAACAGGGCACAGCATTGAAGGTACCTGGGATTGGGGCATTTCCATACTATAAGGGGGTGAAATAGCTCTCACTAAAATGGGAGCTGAGCAACCACCTCCCACACACACACACACCACCTATGGTGCCAAAGCCAGTGCACAAGAGTTAGAGTAAGTTTGGAGCATTCATTAAATTCTTGGCAGCTACCTGGGATCACCAGAGGCTGCTCCTGAGAGCAGCAAGAATTAAGACCCCAGGAGGATAAAGAACATGGACTATGACCACAGAACTTAAGCGCAGGAATGGACCATAAAATTGAAAAAGTACTGGTCAATTTAATTGAAAAAAAGAAAGAAAACCAAATTACCAGTATCAAAGATGAAAAGGGAGACCTCACCTCTAATGAAGAGGAAATCAAAGCAATCATTAAAAACTATTTTGCCCAATTATATGGCAATAAATTTAACAATCTAGGTGATATGGATGAATATTTACAAAAATATAAATTGACTAAATTAACAGCAGAAGAAATAGAATACTTAAGCAATCCCATATCGGAAAAAGAAACTGAACAAGCCATCAAAGAATTCCCTAAGAAAAAATCCCCAGGATGAGATGGATTCACAAGTGAATTCTATCAAACCTTCAAAGAACAACTAATTCCAATACTATACAAACTATTTGACATAATAAGCAAAGAAGGAGTTCTACCAAACTCCTTTTATGATACAAATATGGTACTGATCCCAAAGCCAGGTAGATCAAAAACAGAGAAAGAAAACTACAGATCAATATCTGTAATGAACATAGATCCAAATTTTTAAACAGAATACTGGCAAAAAGACTTCAGCAAGTGATCACGAGGGTTATTCATTATGATCAGGTGGCATTTATACCAGGAATGCAAGGATGGTTCAACATTAGAAAACCATTCGCATAATTGACCATATCAACAAGCAAACCAACAAAAAACACATGATTATCTCAATAGATGCTGAAAAAGCCTTGACAGAATACAACATCCATCCCTATTGAAAACACTAGAAAGTATAGGGATAGAAGGACCTTTACTAAAAATATTAAACAGTATATATCTAAAACCATCAATAACTATCATATGCAAGGGGGGTAAATTAGAAGACTTCCAAATAAGATCAGGTGTGTAACAAGGATGCCCATTATTACCTCTATTATTTAATATTGTACTAGAAACACTAGGAGTAGCAATTAGAGAAGAAAAAGAAATTGATGGTATTAAAATAGGCAATAAGGAGTCTAAACTATCACTCTTTGCAGGTAATATGATGGTCTACTTAAAAATCCTAGAGAATCAACTAAAAAGTTGGTAGAAATAATCAACAACTTTAGCAAAATTGCAGGATACAAAATAAATACACATAAATCATGATCATTTCTATATATTTCCAACACATCACAGCAGCAAGAGGTAGAAAGAGAAACACCATTTAAAATCACGCTAGACAATATAAAATACTTATGAATCTATGTACCAAAACAAACACAGGAATTATACAAACAAAACTACAAAACACTTTCCCAACAATTAAAACTAGATCTAAAAAATTGGAAAAACAATGATTGCTCATGGGTAGGATGAGCTAACATAATAAAAATGACTATTCTACCCAAATTAATTTAACTATTTAATGCCATACTTGACTTGAATATAATGAAGGAAACTATAAGTAACTTAAGTCAACACAAAATAGCATACTTGTCAGATCTATGGGAAAGGGAAAATGTTAAAACCAAGCAAGAGTTAGAAAAAATTACAAAATGTAAAATAAATAATTTTGATTATTTTAAATTAAAAAGTTTTTGTACAAACAAAAACAATGCAACAAAAATTGGAAGGAAAAAATATAACAAAAATCTTTGAAAGGGGTCTAATTACTCAAATATACAAGGCGATAAATCAATTGTATGAAAAATCAAACCATTCCCCAAATGATAAATGGGCAAGGTACATGAATAGGCAATTTTCAGATAAAGAAATAAAAACTATCAGTAAGTACATGAGAATGTGTTCTAAATCTCGTATAATTAGAGAAATGCAAATCAAAACAACTCTGAGGTACCACCTCACACCTAGCAGACTGGCTAAAATGATAGCAGGGGAGAGTGATGAATGTTGGAGGGGATATGGCAAAATTGGTACATTCATGCATTGCTAGTGGATTTGTGAAGTGATTCAACCATTCTGGATGGCAAATTGGAATTATGCCCAAAGAGCTCTAAAAGACTGCCTGCCCTTAGATCCAGCCATAGCATTGCTGGGATTTTACCCCAAAGAGATAATAGGGAAAAATACTTTTACAAAAGTATTTATAGCCTCTCTTTTTGTGGTGGTAAAAAACTGGAAAACAAGGGTATGCCCTTCAATTGGGGAATAGGTGAACAAATTGTGGTATATACTGGGGATACTATTGTGCTCAAAGGAATAATAAACTGGAGGAATTCCATGTGAACTGGAAAGACCTCCAGGAATTGATGCAGAGTAAAAGGAGCAGAACTAGGAGAATATTATATACAGAGACGGATACACTGTGGTAAAATTGAATGTAATGTACTTCTGTACTAGCAGCAATGCAATGACCCAGGACAATTCATTTTTTTTTAAACCCTTACCTTCCAATCTTGGAGTCAATACTGTATGTTGGCTCCAAGGCAGAAGAGTGGTAAGGGTAGGCAATGGGGGTCAAGTGACTTGCCCAGGGTCACACAGCTGGGAAGTGTCTGAGGCCAGATTTGAACCCAGGACCTCCTGTCTCTAGGCCTGACTCTCAAACCACTGAGGCACCCAGCTGCCCTTGACCCAGGACAATAATGATGGATTTATGGTAAAGAACACTACCCACATTCAGAGGGAAGAACTACAGGAGTAGAAACACAGAAGAAAAACAACCGCTTGAACACAAGGGTTGACATGGACATGATTGTGGATATAGACTGGAAAGGACCACACCAATGCAACTATCAATAATATGTAAATAAGTCTTGATTGATGACACATATTAAAACCAGTGGAATTGCGTGTTGGCTATTGGTGGGGGGGGGGGTTAAGGAGGTCGAAGGGGAAAGTAAAATCATGAATCATGTAACCATGGAAAATTTTTCTAAAAAAATAACATATTTAATTAAAAAAGGGAATTATTGGCATATTTGAAAGCCATGATCAAAGATAAAGAAAGCTAAGACATCATATTTCAAGAACTTATAAAGGAAAACAACCACAATATCATACATCCAGAGGGTAAAATAGCATTTGTACTATTTCCCTAATCACCACCTAAAAGAGTTCCTTAAATGCAAATGCACAAGAATATTATAGCCAAATCCCAGAGCTTTCTGAAAATATTTCAAGCAGCTAGAAAGAAACAATTCAAACATTGTGGAGTCATAGGATCATACAAAGATTCAGTAGCTTTCCCTATTAAAACATTAGATGGGGGCAGCTGGGTATCAATTATCAATGTATCAAATTCTCACTTATTTTTAGGAACTAAGTGAAATGGGTAATACCATTTACCAAGATAAGGATGATAGGACAGGAGACTGGTGGTTGTGCTGTCATGAAACAGACCATACTCTTTTGACATAACATATCAGGAATAAATGGAAAGCTATTGAATTTTTCTCTATCAGCTTAAGTACCAATAAGGAACTGTATTTTAAAGGCTCTTATAATAAAAATATAGACTCTAATGATAAGATGTCAGTTCTAAGATGTTCAAACTGAGATGCTGAGTGTAACACTAATACTTTATTTGTATTTTTAGTTCAAATTTCACACTAATGAATATTGCTACTGTGTAGGTGACTAGTTTTGGTTACCTGTTTTTAGCCAGTTAATTTAAGATAAATATATTTGCACTTTCAAATTTAATTCTGCCATAATTCTGGTATGTATACTTTTTGACTATTAAAATATTTGGTTACATTATTATTGAATTGATCAAATATTTGTTGAATGTTTCCCTACTAAGAATAAGCCATAGTATAACGAACAGAGTTCTAGAGTTGGGGTCAGAAATAGCAGAATTAAAAACCTAACTTAAATAACAACCAACTGTAAGACCTGGGCAGTCACTTAGCCTCTACTATTCTTCTGCCTTGGAACCAATACTTATTATTAATTCTAAGATGAAGGTAAGGTTTAAAATAAAAGACTGAATCATGTATGCTAAAAGTTGGATACAAAGAAAAAACAAAAGCAAATATTCCTCTCAGGGAACTTATATAAATGAGGTTGTACGTATGAAAACTATAAAGTAGCTATATGGTAGCCTTGAGTGTGGGGTAGGAAAACCTGTGGAAATGCCTAAAGATCTACTATAGAGGAGTTGGTGCTAGAGCTTTGTCTTAAAGGAAGTAAGAAAGGTAAGAAGGAAAAGACGTCTTTAGGGCCTTGTAGTTCTAAAACTTTAAGATCATTCTCAAATTCTATCTGCTGTGTCAATAATGCCTCTAAATAAGGGAGAAAGATGATCCTTTTCTTCAAGAAGCTTAAATTTTCAAGAAGCTTACATTTTCATGGAAAAAACACACGCACATAATGAAAAAGACAGACTTGAAAAAGGTGTGGGGGAAATGTGGCAGGGAAAGCTGGATTCCAATACTCAGAATTTTACATATGCCTTTACATGGATTATGAATTAGTAGGGATACCATGCTAAAATACATGAAACAAGTAAAGAACCATTTGAAAAAATATTGTATGTTAAATCATGGAGGGCAAGAAATAATCAGAAAAAGTGTTGAGTAGAGAAAACAAACCTGGAGAAATCTGAAGAAAATAAACAGGGATTTTGAACTGTTAGAGAAGAATTCAATAAAAAGAGAGAACTGAAGCAAAACTTTAAAGTATAAAAATGATTTGAAATGGCAGAGCCAGTGTATGTGACCAGAAAGTTAAAGATGAAATCTAAATCATTATTGCTGATGGAACTAATAAACTTTAAAAATGGAGAGAGGTAAAATTTCTTGAATCTGTCCATATTAATCTTTTATATAATTAACTTGAATTTCGAACATTATTTTCATTTTTCTTTTTGTTTGATGGACTTGCAACAGAACTGAAAAGCAAAGACAGATCAAACAATTTTTTCTTTCTTTGATACCAAATGATTTGCCAGCATGAAAGGAGAAAACAAAAAGAAATCATATATTATGTCTTTTGTATTTTTTCCAGAACTATCTTATAATGTCATTTCTTAATAGGTGCTCTCTTTTTCCAGAACATTAATTTTATTTCTTAATGCAATAGAGAATGCTGGATATTGGAATGTGTCATGTTCATTTATTGTAATTCTCAATTCTTCATAGCACTGGACAAATTTGAAACTGAAGCTTCTTCAGTCTAGTTAAATGCATTCTCATATGTTGTGGGTGAGTCAGGAAATAAATCTTATTGGTGAAGGTATTCAGATATTTAGTGATGGGAGAGGGAGAGTATTTCCTTCTAAGTGCTTTTTCCAAAGAGAAATCTAATAACTTCCATCCCCCAAAATATCAAACTGTTCTAGCAGAAGAAGATTCATCTGTCCTTTCCTTACAGTAATAGGTTTGCATTTATAACTTCTTTCAAGATTCAGTGTCTTCCCATTTCAGAAGATTACTTATAAGCAAGTCTTTCTTTGGATTTAATCTCAATCATTTCTGATGCATGACTTTTGGAGGGACTCATTTAGAAATGTAATTGTACGATTTCATTTTTCCATTTCAAGGAGAACCATAAACCCACATTCATAACTTCCTGGCAACACACAACACAAGAGCATCTTTGTTAATGTAGTGTATGTAATGTGAATAATTTGTGATGCTTATCACTTCTGTGATCATAACAATTTCTACATAGTATTATATCTCTAATACCATGATGGAGGTAATAAAAATGATCCTTCTCCATGTTGAGCAAAAAACTGAATTTAAGGATGCATATGTGGAGGAGGGAGGAGATGGGTCACACAGATACATATGTGCCTATAAAGAAAATGTATATGTAACTGTTTTATCCTATGAAGAGTCAAAGGTAAGAACTCCCTTGTAATTCAAAACAAAATGAATTTGAACTGTTTGGTAGCCATTAGAAAACCATCTTCTAAAACACTGACTAAAATTTTATCCATAATTAGTAGTTTTCTATTTGTATCTAATTTCATAAGAGCCCATTTCTAGTCTAATAACAAGGGCCTGCTAAATTTTGTTTTGGTGAAAGTTAAAACTTTTCTGTACATAAGCAAAAGACTTAAAAGCTTGAATAATGCCCACCAAATTCTGTGTACAGTTTTTAATGGGCTCTTATACACTCCAACTTGAGGCTAGCTTCTGGTCTATCAGGTTGTTTCTTTCTCTTGGTAAGAAATGACAGTACTAATTAAGTTGGGAGAGGGAGAATTCTTCTCTATTCTCTGTAGTGTCATTTGAGAATTCAAGATGTAAAAAGGTTCATGTGAACCAAATGATGAATATGGATTCTTTTGAATACTAGAAGATTAGAAAATAATTGGATAATAGCTCAATGGTTACACAGCTTAAGATAATCTATTTCCACTCAATTTGTAACAAAGTTACACTTCAAATATAATTATACATGTACATGTGCATGTATGCATATATGTATACATATATGCATATATATTTCATATCAGATAATCAGGTTTTAGCACTATGCTTCCCTGAGGATCTCAAAGTATTTTCTAATGTGTATTCATTTAATTCTAGAAGACTATTATGCCTGGAAAGTGTTCTTTTTTTTTTTTCTGAAGGGAGAAGGAACATACCAGAGGGAGATTTTTATTCTTATCTAATCTCACATTGTTGACTGCCAAAAAGATCATGACTTTGTTAACCCATATAATATTGTTTTTGTTTAGGCAAAAGATTTATTTCCCCACATGAACACAACTTCACTGAAATGAAATGGGCAGGGGGTTAAAAATATTTAAGTCCAAAGTATATTTTATATGCTTCATTCCAATGAAATCTGAAATCCAGGTGCTTTGATATTCACTGACTGAATTCTCCTAGATAAGTTATCAGTCCTCTCAGCATCAATTCTCTCATTTATAAAAATGTGATTTTGATATTTGCATTTCCTGTTGCAGGACTAATGTAAGGGAAATATTTTATATCTGTAAAATGTTATAAAAATATTTTATTATAACTAATTTAGTCCTTAGCCAATTCTGTGTTTGGGAATAGTTGTGGAGTATATGCGAAATATGGAACCACAAACCTGTGTAAGGCAAACTGATAAATGAGACTAGACTCATCTTTGTAGCCTATCGACCCATTTTAGTGTTTAAAGCCATGATTATGACATAAACAAAATGAAAATACTCATGAATAAGTGCATGTCAGTTACACTTCAGGGTTCATCATTTCATTCCTATGTGTACTCAAGTTACTGATTCAGCTAATATTTCTTAGCTGAATTTTTGTGAATTTCTGAGATTAAAAAAGTGATACAACAGTGAGTCACTTGGTAATAAGACTCTCCAGTGTCAGTTGTGTTTGCCATCAGATCGTAAACAAAAATACATTACATGAACTTTCTCTGAAGCACTCCAATATTGGTAAAATCTCCAACAACTTGCCCATAGTTGATATAGCCTGCAAGAGTCCATGATCACCTCCTTATCAAGATGACAGACATATAGCAACATGGAAAATGACAAGGTGGAATTCCTGCAAGATACAGGGTCAAGCCTCACCCAGAATTCCAGGGGACCCTCCCTGGAGAACTCTGGGTGAGAGGACAGTTTGAAAGCAGTTAGACAGTTGGTTCCTGGGGGTTGAGATGAGCAGATCTCTCTGCTTGCTGTTCCCGGTTTTGGGATTGCTTTGGAGGCCTTCTGTGGCAATAGCCATTTTGGTTCTTCCTTGAAGTTTGCCTGTTTAGCTGAACTAAACCTTTCCAGCAACAGCACAATTGTTATTTAGTTATTTTAGATATTAGAAGTGATAATTATAGGCTTTTAGGGCTAGCTAGGTATAAAGTCAGCCACTCCCTCCTGGGCTGGGAGAGGGGCTATTTCTATCTAACAGTACAGGGCTTCCCAGATCTTATCCTAATCCCTGAAAAGCCTCCCTACCTTCCCCTTCCTCTTTTATCAGTAAAAACTTCATCTTTTAGGAGCAGTGCCTGTTTACTATTCTGGGAATACTTACATCCAACTTCAGCTAAGTTTCTTTCAGTTGCCAGTCCAAGAAGTCAGATCCTCATTATGTCCCTGATAACTATAAGACATCAAGCTTCTCTTATTATCCCTTAGTCAAATCTGTGGGGAATATAAATTGAAAAAGTGAACATCATTTGAGAGTTGCCTTGCTGAGCCTACCAGAAGACATCAGTCCTGCCTCCATTTCCAACTGATTTCCAAATGCTTGGTGGGAGGGGTGAGAGTAAGGAGTACCTACCCCTCCCTACTCACTCAAGCCTGTGTGTGTGGGAGGAGTGAGTCCTACAGGTTTCTAGTTTCAGGCCATCTCTTCAGCTTCCCAAACATCTCTGTTAAGATCAACATAACATATTAGAATAGGACATTAACATAGATGCTAATAATTATTTTTATTTTATATAAATTAAACAATTTCCAATCATTTTCACGTACATTATTTTATTTGAATCTCACAGTAATCCACTGAAGGATGTAGGAGAGATTACTTAACAGGTGAAAAAATACATAG
Source organism: Gracilinanus agilis (assembly GCF_016433145.1). NCBI lineage: Eukaryota > Metazoa > Chordata > Mammalia > Didelphimorphia > Didelphidae > Gracilinanus > Gracilinanus agilis. The sequence goes on along the minus strand of NC_058133.1, from coordinate 401,095,777 downwards.
GATAAACTGAATAAATAAGAAGTAGTCTCAAAGGAAAGGCAGTAGAAGAGAGGGATTAGGAAATTTTTCTTACAGAACATGGGATCTGAACTTGATTGTGGGGGGAACATGTCATCACTGAAAAGGCACAACATTGCCAAAGAGAAAGTCACTGTTGAGGACCAACAAGGGAGTTTCACTCTAGTTTGATAAGGGAAATCTTCATATGCTTGAGGACATCACCTTAAGTCACTGACAATTTTGAGGCTTATTAGCTTCAGCCTGGTTTAGCTCATCTCCCAGGAAGGATTTTCCTGGTTGAGGCTACTACCAATGCTCCATCTTCTTTGAGTTGTGCGTGAGAGATGTGTGACAAGTAGACACCATAGATGGATAAGCATTCCTGAAAAGGGCTTAGTAAGCCTTCACACTCCTCTGAAACATCCCATCTATCACATTAATATGCTTCTCTTTCATGAAAGGCATATGTTCTATAATGGGACATATATAGAAGTAGTACCTTAGTTCAGATTAAAACATTCTTAATTGTGACATTTGAGGCACTGTAGTAGAACATGGGAAAGAAACTTGAAGATAGATTGTTGTCTTTGTTATGAATTGTTTTTAATCTGACTCTTTGTGACCCCATTTAGGATTTTCTTCACAGAGATACTGGAGATGTTTGTTATTTCCTTCTTCAGCTCATTTTAAAGATAGAGAAACGGAGACAAACAGGATAAAGAGACTTTCCCAGAATTGTACACCTATTAAGTATTGGAGACCATATTTGAACTCAGTTCTACATGACTCTAGAGCAAGTGTTCTATCCACTATGCCACCTAATAGCCCTCAAGGCCAGCTAGCAATATATGAAATTTTAAGGCTTGTAAAGCCCTTTATATGTGTTATATTGTTCAATCTTTACAAGAAACTTGTGAAACACTTATTGTTCTTATTTTGCAGATGAGAATATTGAGATTAAGAGTTCTAAGCGAATGGTAGAATTTGAACTAAACTTTTCTTGACTTCAGGTTGAGCATTCTCTATAGCCCTTTGTGTGTCAGAGCCTATTTTAAGTTCTAGAGAAATATAGAAAAATAAGATAGTCCTATTCTCAAGGAATTTGTGTGTATTAGTGAAGTATATTATTCATGGAGGAAGTCAAAAAGAAGAGAGCTTTGGTCTTGGCAGTCACAAGGGTTAAGCCTGGAGCCATAAGGTAGTATGTTGTTATTCCTTTCATTAGCAGTAATAATACTGTACCCAGAGGTTGGTATCCAGAGGGTTGCTCTAAGTCCCTCCTATGATAATAGAGGCAGGTTTATTCTGCCTTGGAGTCAGGGACACTATGAATTCATCAATGATACATTCCTTATTACCTCATTATAAAACTGCAAGGACAATTCCTAAGACAAGGTAAAATAGTTTAGCAATGCTACTCATTCATTACCTGTTATTTTACATCTTGTCACATAATCACCACTTAGATACTCCTATCATCAAAACACCTGTGATTAGGCTTATAAGAGAGGGAACTGAGACACGTGCATGCTTTTAAACTTGATGAAAGCATGTCCATAATCAATTATGTTTTAGTAGGACAAAAAAGAGCAATCATTTCTAGATAATGTTGTTGTATTAAATTTATTTAACTGCTGTACTTTACCTTAATCAATTTTAAATTGGATCATTAGTTAATTAAAATAGGCGCTAATTAAATACTCTTGATTTTCATTTGTGGTATGAGATCAAATTTCCTGGGGAAATTAAGTTGGGGGAATGGATCTATTTCAAAATCTTTGTTTGAATTACCCTTGAAATGTAGTCAGTGTTGCTTTCAAAGGACATAAGATTTGTGGTTATCCATTACAACTAAATTTCACATGTAGTGGTTAAATTATGTGGTAAAAAATGGAAGAACTCTAGAAAAGGACCACGTGTGATCACATTAAACAAAACTATTTTTAAGAAGAAGTTAGGATTATGAAATTCCTAATTATACAGATGTGATTAAAATATCTTAGAATTCAAGATGATATGCCAGCATTTGCTAAAGGTAACAGTTGTATCAAATCAATAAGTAATGTATGTTTGGAGCAGATAGTGAATGCTACTGGTAGTTATGTTATTGAGTCATAAGTTATTTAAAATGTGTGATATTTATGTTAATTTTGGAGTTTTCCAAATGTATCCTTATCTCAATTTTACTGACCAGGTTTACTCTTGTCCTACCACATGTTACAAGTTTTAGATACAGTATTGCCATCACTACCTAAGAATTACAAATTTTATGGGATCTTCCTTTATGTGGCACCAATAGCAACAGGTACATAGGGAAGAAGTGAGTTCTGAAGTCAAAGAGAATGTTCTATGTCATATCTAAAATAATTTTTTCCAATTCTTGGTCTAGGGTTAACTAGGAAGCTTCCTATAAATAAGCACTACTCAGAAAGGGGGATAACTCCTAATACATATGCTATGAATTAAGAACATTCCCACGTAGACAGAAAGACAAGGTAATGGGTAACTTTATTTTCTTCATGGATTTTTCTCCTTTGTAAGAATATGAGTCTTCTTTTACAACATGACAAACATGGAATTATGTATTGTATCATAATATATGTACAACCTATTTCATAATACTTGGCTTCTTAGGGAGATGGGAGAGTTGGGAGAGAGAAGGAGAATATTACAAAATAAAAGAAAACAAATATTAAAAAATTGTATTGTCATATAAACTGGAAAAATAAAAATTAATTTGTATTTTTAAAAAAATGTAGCACAGAGTTGTTCATAGTGTTCTAAAAATCCATTTTAGAAGAAAAACCCATTATAAAGATAGAAACAGTAAATAAAGAAGATTTTAAGTGTAATTAATATTAGCACACTAACTAGTGATGAGGCAAAGGAGGGGGAGGAAGTAGAGATGGAAGAAATGCATCTACTTTCAATGTCATATCAAATTTTGTGCAATCAAGTCATTCTTTAGATGGAGTCAATGAGCCAGACAAGGTTCCAGTTACCACAATTATATACAAATTATTGTTAACAGCACCATTTTTCTTGCAAACAAGTAAAGTAAAAAAGTATTTGTTGAGCTCCTTGTGGTCTCTGTCTTCAAAGATCTTCCAAAACATGATAGCAATATAGATTGAATGCTAGAAGGTGCTTCAGAGACAATCTGATCTCTGTCCCATATTGTCCAGATGAGGAAACTAAGAAAAAGGAAGTTAAAGTAATTTTCTAAGGTCATATAGTTAGTCAAGTACTTGAAGCAGAATTTGAATTGAATTCAGAGCTAATATTCTTTCCACTCTATTACTACACATTCTTAAATTTTCAGTTTATCTGCAGTAGGGAAATGAGAAATAAATGCAAGGTAACATAATTATTTAAATGTAAATATTCCAAGATGATAATAGAAGAACTACCTCAAGACAATGCATGATTAGTTGCCTAATATAAGTAAAAGCTAAGGGAAATGTCAGGAGAGAAAGATCAAATCAGGTTAGGCTATTTAAAGGCTTTACCAGGGAACATGGAATTTAGATTATATCTTGAAGGATGAGTAAGATTTGGATAACAGGAAAGGGTACTCAGGCAACCATATTGTATTATTCAGTTGTTTATCCATCTCCAACTCTTTCTGAGCCCATAATACACCAGGCCTTTCTATCCTCCGCTGTCTCCCAAAATCTGTCTAATATCATATTCATTATTTTCTTGACAATATCTCATCTTCTGCTATGACATTTTTCCCTTTTCCTTTTCCAGTATCAGGATCTTTTCCAACAAGTGCTCATTATGTAGCCAAAGTATTAAAACTTCAGTTGACTTCATGTTTGGGCACTTAATTATCTGAATTAATGTCTTTAAATATTGACTGATTTGATCTCCTTGGTATCCAAGATTCTTTTAAATATATTCTTCATCAACACAATTCAAAAGCATCAAATAACTGGCATTTAGATTTCCTTATAGTCTCGCTATCATAGCTATAAATTATTATTGGAAAACCATAGCTTTGACTATATGGACCTTTGTCAGTAAAATGTCTCTGCTTTTTAGTATACTGTACTGATTTTCCATAGTCTTCCTATTAAGGAGCAGAGATTTTTAAATTTTGTGACTGTAATTGTTCTCTGCAGTGATATTTGAACCCCCAAATATAAAATCTGGCATTACTTCCAATTTGTTTCACTTTATTTTCCAGGAAGTGATGGACTTCATTGCTGATTGTGGTTGTTGTTTTGTTTTTTAATGTTAAGCTTCAACTCTTCTTTTACACTCTGCTCTTTTGCCTTCAAGAGGCTTCTTAATTCTTCTTCACTTTCTGCCTTCAGATTGGTATTGTCCTCATATCAACATTCTAGCAGAGGGCAATAGGGTAAGTAAAAATACTGATCCAGTAATGCATATGGTGTGTATGAGAAGAGTGTAATGGAGGCTATGAGACCTCTTATCTAGGTGGTTTAACACAGCTGGGTGATGTTGCCTTAAATAAGATTAAGTGACTTTCAGCTGAGTTGGTCTGTGTTCACTGGCTAACAGGCCACACCACTCAGTTGATTCCTCCTTTACAACTGACCAATGAGAAAGTAAAAGATTCTTCCCCAACTGTCAGTACCAAGTAAACTCATTTTTTTTAAATGAAATGAGTATTAGTAAACTCAAACTATTAAGGATGTTATAACTGACTGTGATTTGTTGGTTGTGATGTTGATCCTAATGATAGATTAATAATCACTTGAATGAGCTTGATGGGAGAAAGAAGTTTTAATTGACACCTTTCCCCTAAGAATCTTCAACACAGATCAGGTCAGTACAGCCTCCTCTCTTTTAACTTATTTAATGAAGGTAAACAAGGCTAGGGAAAGGATGGGTTGAAATAAAGAGGAAAGAGGGATTGGGAATGTATCCTAGAATCTTGTTTAACTAACTAAGGTTATAATAAATCTTCAGAACTTTTCAGATGAAGCTGAATCACTGAACCTGCCAAGATAATTGCTTTAGTCATGCCTAAAGGCTCGACTTCAGCTACTGAATGTTCTAGCTCAATTCAAGTTGGCTTGATTTAACTGAGTTGATCTTCAATATTTATCTTCTTGTTGTTTTTTTAGAAAGTTTTATATTATTGATGATGTACAGGAATTGATGCTGATAGCACTGGATGAGCAATGAGCTTAGGTAACTAATCCTAAGAGGTATAAGTTAACCTCAGCTAAGAGACAATTTTGAAATGCCTACCCTCCCACCGTTCTCAAGACTGAGACCCTGAGAATAGGAATCAGCCTCAATTTATAGAGTGCTCTCAACAGACTTTTTGGTCTCATGCCAGCTCAGGTCACCCCTGCATTCTGCATTCCAACCTCAGTAACTGGCAACTATCCTGATCCAATATGACTTCTTGCAAAAGTATTTACAAGAGGTGAAGAAAATTAGAAACTCTAAAAGTTTGTCTCAAATTAATAGTTTAAAGCTTCACTAAGACTTTTGGAACATTTGGTATTTACTTCTCCTTGAATGATGATAATATAGAAGGCTAGTAACCAAAGAAAATCAAGATTTTATGAGTAGTTAAGCAGACAGAATAAATAACATATAGTAGTGGATAGGGAATAATCTTTAAGCCAGAAAGAATTGGGTTAGTCTTGCCTCTGCTACCCAATGAATGAGAAGCCCTGAGGAAGTTATTTCACAGTTCACTGTTTTAGACAACCTTTTCTGATGCTGTTTCAGATAAGATGCAAATTTACTTTTGGTAAAGTCAGTTGCCTCAAATATAGGAAATACTTTTTACCAATGATATAACAGGGTTGGTGCCTATCCCTATCACCTATATAGCCTGAAAGTAAGAAAATAAACTTTATGCAATAAGATGTTTATGATTAAATGAAAAGGAGTGAAATATATGAAAGTAAATCGATATTTGTGGGCTTGAATCTTGTAGATAATAACTTCTTCTAAAATGGTTATTTACTCATAGATTTTCACTCCCCAAATTTTCCCCACATGAAAAATAATGTGATTTCCATTGGGATTTTTCCAAACTTTTTTCTAGATTTTCAAATTGTATTCTAAGTTTGGGAAGGGAGGTTTTGAATGGAGTCCAAGTTATGAAGAGGAAATAGTCAATCTTTTATGAGACCAAAAAGTCCTTCATTGGAATTGTGGAAATCACATCATAAGTCTGTCTCTGATACTAATCCTACTGCTAAATGTTAGGTCTTTTAACTCTTGTCAAGTCACTAACCACTCTATGCCTGAGTTTCTTGATCTGTAAAATGCAAAAAGATATGAAGCAGAATCATTTGGTGAAAAAAGAGTACTCAGTTTGGATTTAGACGACTGGATTTTGAATTCAATCTCTCTCCCTTACTTCCTGTGCCAGGTTGGATGAGTCAAATAACATGTCTATATCTCAGTTTCCTTCTAGCAAGAGAAATCAGGATGTCAAGTAAAAAAAAAAGCATTTATTAAGCTTTTGTTAGATGTCAGGCACTCTGCTAAGCCCAAAGAATATAAATATAAGCAAAAAGAACTTCCCTGCCCACAAGGAATTTCCATTTTAATGGGAAGAATATATCAAAGGAAACTAGAAATAAGAGAATATCTTAAAGGTACTTGAAAATGTACCTTTGTATACCAAGTATCAAGTGTACTTCTACACTGTAGGAAAAAAAAAAGATCAGGAGGAATAAGGGGGAAAAAAGTCCAGTAGTACAATATGGAGAGGAAGCAAGATATGGTGACCTGAGTGCCTATCTTAAAAAATAGGTCCTGGCATGAACCAGCATTCAGAGAGAGTGGGGTTTGATGTAAGCTTGACTCTACTGTGTTTTCAACTATAGTGTGGTACACTGACAAAGTCAGATTCAAATTTAACTTCTGACATTTGCTACTGGTATGACTTTGAGCTAGCCATATAATTATCCTGGGATTCAGTTTCTTAAACTGAAAAAGGAGGCAGCTGGACTACATAGTCACAGAGATGCTTTCAATTTCTAAATCTATTATCCTATTTCATTAGATTAGGGCTATAGATATAAACTGCCTTCCTCCCAAAGATATGACTTTTAGGAATTGTAAAATTTCCTCTGTTATCAAGAAGTTTAAAAGGAGAGGCAAGATTTTGTGTGTGTGTCAATTATAACACTTCACTAGGACTGGAAATTAAGAATATGTCAAAGGACAAAACTGTATTAGATAACAATGCTTTTACATATACCAAAAATTATTTCAAATTAAAATATCTAGTTCTAATTATTTGTATTTAGATTCCATATTCAGATACAGAAGTTATACTAAATCGTAGTTATTTTAAAGGATATTAATATGTATTAAATAATATTTGTTATATATTAATATGCATTAAATTCTTATGCCAATGGATACAGTGAATATATGCATCCCTTTTAAAATAGAAAAATATGATTACAATACCAGAGAATCATTTCCAAATAGAAGGTTTCCAATGATTTCCCACTAGCCCCACCTTTTTCCAGCCCACAAGGTAGATTGTTATTTTTTGACCAAGAAGTGAAAGTAGTCTAACCCATTTGAGCCCATTTGTTCAACTGCAAAATGAGGATAATTTCTGTATTTACCTCGTAATGCTTTGAAAACTTTAAAATACTAAATAAATTTCAATTATTATTGTTATTATGAAAATGATAATGGTAGTTCAGTCAAATATAATGAAAGAAGTAGAGTAACCCTGGTGCAAGGAAGTGATATAAGGAAGGTACAATAAAGACCACAAAGTGTTATCCAAATGTCAGCCATTATTAACTGCATGGAAACCCTAGGGATACTCAAAATTTACATATAAGCAGATGACAGGAAAAGAGGGTAGTGACTAGCTTTCTTTGTGTCTAATATCTCAGTTGTCATGCTTGTTATTCATCTTGTCTAAGCTCTATCATTCAGTCTTTATCCTCACCCAAATAAGGTCTTGAGTGGGCACAAGATAAAAATAACTTTAACCCTAAATCGTATTATCTTATTATCAACTCTCCCAGATAACTGTTGTGATATTATACATTACTATACAGAACTTTACACAGAAACCATTTAGGATGCTTTCTTTTAGTTACTAAAATCTGTTGCTTGGCCACAATACCCTGAAAAGCTTACTTCCTAAAACATCTGCACAAAACCCTTTCCTGTTGAACACATGGAATCAGAGTATGGTATAATGGATTTTTCTGAGGGTGGACTTTGGTGGATAAAAATCTGGCATTCAAATAAGAATGACCTGGATTAAAGTCCTTCTTCTAACTCATACTGCCTGGGTGACTCTGAAAAAGTGGTGTCACTTTTAAAATGCCACTCCACACCCCCCCCACCAAAAAATAAATTGGAACTGCAGAGCAGGTGCCGATCTGCACTGGCATAGGTTCCCACATCAGAAGCAAAAGGGATTTATATGTCTGGAGAAAAAAACAATCAGACATGAGGTCTATCCCTTGTTTATTAAGCTCTTCTAGGAATGTCTAAGGCCTCCTACTTTATCTCTTCTAGATGTCATTATCAGCATTCTATAATCCACGTGAGTCCTTCTCAAGCAGAAACTTTCCACATTTTCAGAAAGTTTCTGTTGCATTCTTCTTCTCAACTTTACCCCTCCACAAGGCAGTATGACAAGGGAAAACCACAACTGTCTGCTTCTTAGAAAGGTCCTGAAAAGGAATAGGTTTCAACATCTTCAAAATATATTTTGATCACATATCAAAATATCATTGATTCTTATATATGTTCAATTAGCTAGCTTTTATAATCTCCCTATAGTTCTATATGCAAGAATATTTAAAGTAATATAAAATCTATTTAATTAACTTTCATAAGATTGTAAAGGAGAAGAGTTTTTGACAGACATGATTAATCTCCATGGCACTGTCAAGGAAACATCTGTGAGGGCAAATCATATGCAGACAAACAGTGAAGGGGTTAAACAGCCCTTAATTTCTCCAAGTTGGCAAACTTGGCAAAGCTATTTTTTCCAAGGCTGTATGTTTACTGCCAGGTGGATGTAAATCCGTTCAACAAAAAAAAGGAATTAATTTGCTTAGGTATGATACAGCTTTTCCATCTTCCTATTCTAGTAATTGAATATTCATCATATAACAAGTGCTGTTAATTAGCCGATTACTCCATTTACTCACAAATAATGAACCTACTATTCCTAGGGAATAAAGTGAGAGTGAAGGGTGTGGGGGAGAGAATCACATTTTTATTTAGTTCCTGCCATTTAGATAATTTTTTTAATCACCAAACCACACAATGAATTTCTCTGTAATAATTTCCTATCCAATAATCACAGAGCTTCAGTGCTACTCACTTCAGGAAATTGAGGTTCTAGGTCTGACAGGTATTCAATGTAACAGAATTGCCACTGATTTATGATAAGCCTTTGTCATCTGCCAAACTTTAATAGTTTAGTAGGCTCCTTTGTAATTGTGGGCTTTTCCTTATCAAAATTTAATATTATTTCAGGGGTATCTTAAGCTTTGATAGCCAATTTAACATAGGTTCATATGTTTGAGGAATACTAATAAGTTGCTTTGTTGTTTATTTTAAAGAGCAGGAGGCTTTTTAAAATGTTATTCAGCACTCTAGCTGAGTGATAAAGGATTTCAATTCATTCATTCCCATGTCATCAATACCACTGCCAGAAATGATCAGGCTTAATCCTATTTTATCACCACTACGAGTATTGAGGGAGCATGTGCATTTCTTTTCTAATGTGCTAGGACAAGCTCGCTAAACAGAATGTATAGCTGAACACCCTCACTCATATTCTAGTGTTATTCAAAGGAAAGAATAGTTCATCAAATTAGAACTGGCATAAAAGCCACATATTTATGTTGCCCAATCTTGGTTCTTTAGAAAAGATGATAAATACATCTTTCCTTGGCAAAGTAGGATAACATAGATAGAGAATAATGCCTATATTCTCAGAAAGTCCATTGTTAAATGTGTTTTTTTGTCTAAATATTTTTTGTTTGCTATAAAAAAAGATCCCTACAGGATGGTTGGATGAGTATATCTGAAATTGATTGTATTATAAGAACTAAAGACATTACTTAAAGTAAATTACTATTAACTACTACAACCAATTTAAATAATTAGTTTTGTTACTCTTTTTATTATACCTATGGTATATTGCAAATCTCCTTAATTTTCTCCCTAAAACATAAACTTCCCCAGGAAGTTCATCTATTTAATTACCCCAAAACTCATCTATTTAATACTGACATCTAATGAAACAGCTATATAACAACAAGACACAAAATCCAATGATCTCCAAAGAATTAAAAAATTAATATCATAATTAAAACAATGGAGGATATGAGCAGGCTTTATTATATAACTATTGATGAACTACAAAAAGAATGGGAGTAAACGATAGTATTAAGGAAAGGGGTGGTAAGAAAGGAAAGTGGTTGATCATGTACAGAAGGTTATACATGGCAACTACTGGAAATGTCAAGAGAAAATGAGGAAGGACCTTATTATGTTGATAGGACCACTTTGACAGGGAAAAGAATCTCACAGAAACAAACGGGTTGTTATTTGCATTCTTGGAGGAAAAATTCCAACTTATGATATCAGCCAATCAATAATGATTTATTAAATGCTTAAGATGTGATAAATATTTGGATACAAAATTTTAAAAAAAAACAAAAACAAAAAATAGCCCCAGACAAAAAAGAATTAATATTCCAGTAAGAGGAAAACATATCAATAATTACATATATAAAAGATATTTGCAAAGTAGATGGAAGATAATTCCATTTGCGAAAAAAATGAAAATAATTCATGAACTAGAACAATATTTGTCACATAATAGGTTTTTATAAATACTCACTGACTAAATTAACACATCCTTACTATGTATCAGGCACTATATTAAGGGATTGAAATAGAAAGAAAAGTCCCCAAAGATACCTCCTGCCAAAAAAGCTAATCCTTGTTCTCAAGGAGCTCACAATTTAATGGAGAAGATAGCAAGCAAACAAATCACTTCTCTATACCCTCCTTTTCTCCAATAACATTGTCACAATGCAGGTGCAGACCTTCATCACCTCATGCCTAGACTATTGCAAAAGTCTGCTGATTGCCAGATGTCTTCACATAAATCTATCCTCTACTCAACTGTCAAATTGAGCTTCTTAAAATATAGTGTGGACTATTTCTCTTCCCCAACTCCCATTCAATGCATTTTTGACTAAGCATATTCAATGGCAGTCTTCCATGAATGAAATGTTCTCTTTTCTCTCATCTCTGACTCCTGGATTCCCTGGTTTCTTTCAAGCTGAGCTAAAATGTCATCTATAGGAAGCCTTTTCTAATTCTAGTGATTGTCTTCTGCTTATTATCTCTATAATCTTGATTATAAATTTTTGTACAAAGTTATTTGAATATTGTCTCCCCCATTAGATTGGGAACTCCTTGAGAGATTTTTATTTTGTTTTCCAAACTCTTACTGGCCTGGCATATAGTAGGTGCTAACTAAAATTTTATTGACTGATTGATAAAGTGCAGGAAATTGATAAATATGCAGGAAAATTTGGGAGTAGTTACAGAAGTAAGATACTAAAATAAATGAGAAATTGAAAATAATTCTTGAATAAGATGAATTTTAGCTGAAACTTGAAGAAAGTCAAATGAGTCAGGAGGTTGAGATGAGGAGGAAGAGCATCCTAATGCTGGGGAAAAAGCCAGGAAAATGCTGAGTAAGAGGTAGAGCATCATGTCTGAGAAACAGCAAGGAAGCCAGGGTTACTCAAAGGCTAATTGATAGGAAGTAAGGTGCAAGAAGACTGGAAAGGTAGGAAGAGGTCTGGCATGAAGGGCTTTAAAAGTCAAGCAGAAGATTTTAAATTTGCTCCTGAAAGTAAAAGGGAGGGATAAGGTTATGTAAAATTTTTAATGTACATCAAGTAAAAATGGAAGTAGAAGTTGGAAATCTTCAATATAGAGACCGTATTGTACCAATGTGTACAGATGACACCTAAAATTACTTTGCTTTCCACCAGGCAAAACATTTTGAACAAAAAAAAGAGGCATCAAGAAAAAGGTTATGTCTGACTATCTAAAGATAAAATAGAAACTAAAATAAAATGGGAAAATGTTTAAAATAATTAATACCTCCATAATGTCAATTTATCCTTTTGCATCTATAAAATGTATCTTAATTAATTTGGAAAGTAGAATTAACTTATTCAGGCCATTTTAGTTGATTTTCCTCACTTTCAATATTTACTCCATCCAAGTAAATTATTTTTCTTGTGTACAGTTTTCTGAAGGTTAGCAGGAAGGATCTAATGTACTAGGATGAGAGCAGAGCAGAGGTCAGCACCATCTTAGCATGCCAGCACAGAAATTCAGGCAACATAATCGGTATCAAAGGCTTTTGGAATTCTCAATCCACAGATATTAAAGGGGTCCAACCACTTGTCAAAAAGCAATTATAGCACCCAGGATTATGATTCTGCTGGCTGTGATGAGGATGGTGACAGCAGGAGCTAGGAATTCCAGACATCCTAATGACTGAGTTGGGGAATACTGAAGAGATCAGGCTAAGAAGACAAAGTAAATTATTAGAAGCCCACCAACCACTTTCAAAAACTTCTCAAAATAATGGAGCAGCAGAACCAGTAGAAGAATGGCTGAAGCAATGCTCCTCCTCCACCAAGAACAAGGTAGAGAGAAAGCAAAGAGGACTCATCTCACTGTGTTGGGAGAGAGAGTGCTGAGTGAACTTCAGCAGAACTCTGATGGGACACACTGCAAGCAGCAGTGGCAAGAGCATTTGGATCCATTCAGCCTCAACAGACTAAAAGTAGAAACCAGTGCAAAACAGAAGAAGCAGTAGCAGGAGAAAAGTGATCCTGCATCCCAGTAGTAAGAGAAACAATGTCAAGCCTCAGAAGCATTAAGGGAGAAATAAGATGGAAATAAATACATAGTTAACATAAATGTGATAAAAGGTATAAATTTTTCTACTAAAGGCCTTATTTATCTAACATATAGAAGAATAAGTCAAACATAAAGAAAACAAATCATTTCCCCTGTTGAAAAATGGTCAAAGGATATGAACAAGCAGTTTTCAAATGAAATAATCAAAGCTATCTACAGTTGTGTGAAAAATGCTCTAAATCCCTATTGATTAGAGAAATGAAAATGAAAATTAAAACAAATCTGAGGCATTACCTAATATCCATCAGATTGACTATTCTGAAAAAAAACACAAAAATGACAAATGTTGGAGTGGTTGTAGGAAAATTGAGATATTAATGCTCTGTTGGGGGAGTTGTGAAATAATCCAATCATTCTGGATAGAACTATTGAATTTTGCCCACATATAAAACTGTATACCTTTTGACTCAGCAATACCATTCCTAGGTATGAATTTCAAAGAGATATTAAAACAAAAAAAGGAAAACAATTTTTCTATATATACGTGTGCATAAACATATATGTATTCTTATACATATATGTATATCAGTTCTTTTTGTGGTAAGAATGAATTGGAAAATAAGAGGATGCTCATCAATTGGAGAATGGTTAAACAAGTAGAGTTAACAGATTCTAAGAATGTATTATTGTGCTCTAAGAAATGATGAACATGATAATTTCAGAAAAACCTGTAAAGTCATGAACTTATAAGTGAAGAGAACAGAACCAGGAGAACATTGTACAAAATAACAGCAATACTATGCAATGAACAACTGTCAACGATCTAGCTACACTTAGCAATAAAATGTTCCAATATAATCCCAAAGACCTTAAGATGAAAAATGCCATAGGGCTTCAAAGAAAAATTAATGGTATGGATCTAGATCAAAACATACCATATATCACCTTCTTTTTTCATTTTTTTGTGTGAATTTTCTTCCATTAAAGGATTAATATGGAAAATTACACATGTAAAATATATATCAGATTGCTCACCATCCCAGAGAATGTGGAGGGAAGGAGAAGAAGGGAGGGAGAGAGAGAGAGTAGGAGGAGGGAGGGGAGAGAAATCAAAAATCAAAATTTTAAAAATGAATGTAAAATGTTTTTATATTTTATTGGAAAAAATAAAATATTATTACTATAAAGGAAAAAATAGATAAATACTGAGACATGGGGAGGTTAACAATGCCTATGCTCTGTGAGGTTTTCAGGAATAACAAGGAGTCAATGAATTAAATAAGAGAATTTTTAAAAAAATAATCAAGAGCTTATTATATTCCAGGTACCTTACCAAGAGTAGGAATTTAAAAAAATAATTAAAATATCAGAATTTTCCTCACCCCCAATTCACTTGAAAACTGATGAGAGGAATAGCATGAAAAGAACTATTTATAAACAAGATTCATAAAGGAAAAGTTAAGCATCATTTTTTTGTAAATTTTTAAAATATATTTTTCCTCAATAACATAAAAAATTTTAGCATAAATAGTTTTTCAGGTCCAAATTCACTCCCTCCTTAACATGCTTCTACCTTCCTTGAAAAGGCTAATAATTTGGTATAGATGATATATATTCTTCTTTGCAGTCATACAAAACCTATTTCCATATTAGTGAAAAGAAAGCACAAACCAAAAAAGCTCAAGAATAATGAAGTAAAAAAAGTATGAATCCATCTGCATTCACACTCCATCAGTTCTTATTTTGGAGAGGGATATCATTTTTCATCATGAGTACTTCAGAATTATATTAATTGCTGTTTACCTGGGAATAGCTGTCATCAGCACTTTTTCATCTTAGAATATTGCTGTTACTGTGTGAAATGTTCCCCTGATTCTGTTCACTTCACTTTGTATCATTTTATGTAAGTCTTCTCAGGTTACTCTGCAAATCTTGCTCATCATTTCTTATTGCACAATTATATTCCATTACAACCATATGCTGCAATGTTTTGAGGCATTCCCCAATTGATAGCCAACCTCCTAATTTCCAGTTCTTTGCCACCATAAAAAAATGATTTATTAGAAATATTTTTGTACATAGTAGTTATTTTCCTTTTCCTTTGATCTCTTTAGGATACTGACCAAGTAGTGGTATGCTGGATCAAAAAGTATGATGTGTAAATTTAAACTCTTATAATGTAGTTTTATAGTCTTTTAGTCATATTTGCAAATTGCTCTCCAAATTAGTTCAATCAGTTCATAAAACCATCAAAAGTGCATTTTTGTACCTCCTCTCCAACCTTTGTCATTTACCTTCTCTGTCATATTAGCCAATCTGATAGGTGTGAAGTGCTATCCCAGACTTGTTTAAATTTGAATTTCTTTAATAAATAGTGAGACCTAAAAGTCTCACAACAAATTTTAAAAAAGCAGAAATAATAACTACATACTTTGCAAGACATAATAAAATATGTCCAATAAATCACCATAGAACTATAAATTAAAATTAATTAGAACTAAATAATGTAATTGTAAAGAATGAGGGGATCAAAGAAAAAGACAGCATAGAAATATTTAATTACAGAGAATGACAACAATGAGCCAATGTACCAGTTAGGCCCTGCTACATGGTCACATTTTGTGAAGGTGCCTTGAATAGCTGAGATAAATCTAAACTCCTTTCATTGCCATTCAATTTTCTCCAGAGGTCTATCATAGCTAACTTTTCTAAAATTCTATTTTTCTCCTTACCTTCTTTCTTGTTTCTTTTATGATTAGATATTAGATATTTATCTATTTCAGAGAACAGAAAGTTGAAGTCCCCCACATGTATATTTACCATCTTTTCCATCTATAACATTAAAATTTTCTTTTAAGAATTTGGATGCTATGTTATTTTCTGTATAAATATTTAGTATCAAAATCATGATTACTACCCCAGGTTGTTTGTTTTAAACTCAGCTGAAGCCAACTTGAAACTATGTAAGAGCAATGCTTCCCAGTTTTAATTGTCTCTCCCCACCTCCACATTGCTTCACATCTATATTGAATATATCTATATAGGGTGGGCCATGGGTTTGATACCAATTACCTTTTCTTCTCTTTTATATGTCTATGCTAACTTGCTCATTCAAATGCTTACCATGGACACTGGACTTTGAGTCTCAACTATTGTGTTTCTCATTTAATAAATCATTCAAATGATAGAATTGATTCTTGCTCAGAAGCATTTACTAAGTTGAAGGCAAAAGTTTGAATAAGAAAAACAGGGTTCTACCTTTAAACCTAGAGAATATTCTAACTATTGCACATAAAATCATAGCAAGGAGACACATGTGTAGGGAACATGTTCCCAGGAAAAATAACTCTCAACTATAATAATGTTGATGCACTTGGTTCTCTTCAGTAACATGGTGGTCAGAGTCTTTTGTATTCTGGACCTCTCCTCTTTTCTTGCATAGAAATGCTTCTCTTCTGGAAGCCACTAATCTATTGTCATTCCTCTTCTGACTCTTTCCACTTTCCTCCTGGAATGTTATGTCTTCCTGAGCTACTCCTCTTCTGAGATGCTGAACAGTAACCCTAAGTCCAGGATCTGTAGAGGTTTTCCAGGGCTCCTCCACTGAATGGATTCTACCCATTAGTATATATATTCAAAGTGTAGGGGAAAACAGACAATATTTGCCCTTGTAAAGTTTCCCATTCTAAAAAAAGCAAATGACAATGCAATATACTATCTTTTCCAGTTTCACCAAGCTGCAGATATCAGTATAGACCAGTGATTTCCAAAGTGGGTGCCACCGCCCCCTGATGGATGCTGCAGAGATTCATAAGAGAGGTGATGACCACACTTTTTTTGTAGTACATTCTATTCTGAATTTAATAAATAGGTTCATAATTTCCAGGGGGCACCAAGTAATATTTTTTCTGGAAAGGGGGCAGTAGGCCAAAAATGTTTGGGAACCACTGGAGACTCTAAGATCTGTTCCACACATGACTGGGAGATTTCACTAGTCTCAGCTGTGAGTAGTCCTCTCAGACTCAATTGTATGGTCTTTTTTCACTTACTTGGAGGTCTGGTCTTGACTAATTCTAGTGTTCCATAGAAGGGACTTGTGTACAAAAATGACTCATCTCTATCTCAGAAACAAACAAAAACTACATTTCTGTCAACCAAGTAATAATTAGAAAATATACATTTGCCTCATAGTCACCACAGAGTAGTAAGTATTAGATTTTCTGAGTTATCAATGTCAAATTTGTCATAGCAATCATATGCAGATTAGTAATTAAGAAAGACTCCATTTCCATATTTTTTTTTCACTGAATACATTTACTGGCTGCTTTCTCAGTGTTTCTCTTAGAATTGTCTTTTTTTTCTTCCCTTTTCAATTAATAAACTTGCCCAAGTCAGAAAAGGGTGGGACCTTATGAATTTTTTCTGTATGTGCAAGTTTTCTTCCCTTGCTATATTATAAACTAGCTCCTTGAGGGCAGAATCTATTTTTTCTTCTGTTTTTGTATCCCCAGAGCCTAGTATAGAATCTAGCTAATTATAAATGTTTAGGGTATCTTTTTTTTTTAAAAGTTTTTATTTTTTTTTAAACCCTTGTACTTCAGTGTATTGTCTCATAGGTGGAAGATTGGTAAGGGTGGGCAATGGGGGTCAAGTGACTTGCCCAGGGTCACACAGCTGGGAAGTGGCTGAGGCCGGGTTTGAACCTAGGACCTCCTGTCTCTAGGCCTGACTCTCACTCCACTGAGCTACCCAGCTACCCCTAGGGTATCTTTTTAATTGATCAAGTGATTGATAAGTTACTGTTATAATTATTTAGTAATATATCATATCCTTACCTCTTAGTTAAATTGTCTGGTTTCTACTAATTTTTTTATCAATTACTCCTGAGAACACAAGCATTTACTTCCAATAAATACATCCATAATATATTTACTCTGAAAAATATTTATAATATTTGTAATTTGTAAAATATTCATTAAAATTTGTAATAAAGGTATGAACTCACAAGTAATTTTTTTTTAATTTTGGATTCATTTTCTTACTTTTCTATTATTCTCATCATCATTTTTCTTTTACCACTTTTTATTCCTTCCTTTCCCCCCAATTGTCCTCTTGTGCTTATTTTCCCTCCATATATTCAGTCTCATCCCACTTTTTTTCCTTAACCAATTTTTCCTGTTTCTTTACATATTTTGGGTGAATTATTATAGAGTGGTCAATATGAATTCTAGGGCTATGCAAAATAATGCTCAGAGAATTTACTACATGTAATTTTCACACTTCTTTTCTGTAATGAAAATTCTGTGCCCAGGCTTGGACTAATACTTCATTTAGTACCCAGGAAAGAATAAGTAGGGAGAGGGACCTAGTGAAGTGTGCATGTGTTTAGTTTCATGGTTGTATTAATTATATTGACATTTCTGTCATGTAAAATAGCTTGCAAATCAATATAGACACGCCTCTATATAGGCTTTACTGACACCCTGCTTGGCTCACTAGCTGGTAGCCTTTGATGAAAGAAGAAGTTAGGTCCCAGATCATACTAAATGAATAAATGGGACATCATTCAGAACAATGGCTCATTGAATTCTCCTTTACACATAATTTGGAAGAAGGAACATCAATAATTGGAGGAATCAAAGGTAATATCTTGAAACGGGATGTATTTTGCTTTTGCTTTTTCTCCTCTCCCTTCTTCTGATGTACAAGTTGTTAGTTTTCATGATCACTTCATGAAGCTTTCCAGATGGGGATTGGAGGTTTATATGAGTAACTTATTGTAATACTTCTTTCTTCTTAGACCTTAAAAGCCTCTATCTACTTCATCGAAAATAAGAGCAACAATTTTGCCAGAAAAAGGTTCAGTGTGAACCTTTATTAGTCAACTGGGAAAATTGGAAAAATTGATCAAGTACTCTTCATATGAAGAATGTGATGCACTTGAACTTACATTTATTGGATATAGGAAATGATTCACCCAGGGGTAATCAATGCTCTTACTAGAAAGATAACAGACCCTTCAGGATGCTTACCACTGTAACTGGCATGTTCTAAACACTTAAAAACTCATTGATTATAGGGTGATGGACCAACTGACTTAATTACTGTGAAGCATTACATATTATAATTTTATATGATGCGTATGGAAAGGCGTTGGATATGTTTTGAGGAAGAGATAATTATAGTAAGAGAGATGAAGGTTTGGAGAGGCAGATGCATGAGACCAGAAGATGAAAGCTTCTGGAATGCTGGAACTCAGGAGCTGTTAGCTCTCTCTCTGCATGTGAACCTGGAGGGAGTGTCTGCCAAATCCTGAAGTTTCTGATCCTGTCTTTGTTGCTGTATTTCCTTGGGAGAAAATCCTGTGAACCTGATGCTAGCCTGAACCAGCACCCAGCTATCTGCCCTGTCAATAAGCAGAGGTCTGGGTCTAGTTGGATCTGGGACCTACCGTTGGGTCCCTGCCTAATCTGTCACAGACCAGCACCTCCCTTAATACTCCAGTGAGGTTTGGATAGTGCAGGGTAACTAGAATAGGGACTGAGTTACAGGTTAGTAAGGAGACGGTGATAAGTGTAGAACATCAAAATCTCTGAAGGCCCTTCTTGCGAAGATGTAGTTTTATGGTTATTAGCTAGTGAACTAGTGACAGGGTTTTCCTTTTCCCTCTAATCCTTTCTGTGGAAATAAATTACAGCTTCCACTAACTTTACCCTGGTCTGTGACTGAGTAATCTGTGTGATGGACTCAGATCAGGCTTTGGTCTGGTCAGGGCTAACTGCTGGGCACCTTCAACCCATAGTGTGAACCCCTAGTACTGGCCCAAATAATCAATTGGTCTATCATCTGACCGTGTCTCCTAAAACTCACTAATACAGATAGATGACTTATTTATTACATAATAAGCTTACTAGAAAACAGGAAGATATGTTCGTACTGAAATGGACCTATGATGGGTTCTGAATGAAGAGATTTTTCCCTTAATTTGTCTAGATCCAGGCTTCCACTATATTTCCTTGCCTTTTTCATACCATGCCTTTTTGATTCAAGATATACGTATTCTTCACATTCTTCCCAAATGAAACTGGGACATGTATGGAAATCCACATATGGTATTCCTGGCAAGCTTTTGCCTTATATACAGGTCATCTGTATATTCTGTGGATGTCTGGTTTAGTGGGAGGATGGATTCCTCCTAACCCTCCTATTTTATAGTCTGCCTTTGTGTGTTGCTTTCCCCCATGAAAATATTATCCTGTGTAGAGCCAGGACTGCCTTGCTTGCTTTTATTTGTATCCTCCATACTTAGCATAATGTCTGTCATAAACTAAGAGTTTAATAAATCACCATCATCATCAGTCTGTTTATTTTATTTGGTATTCCTTTGAAAACTGCTGAATATAACACACACACATACACACGAACACAATTATTCATACAAACACTTTTTCATTCTACATTTTTCTGTTCTATGTCTTCTAATAAATCCTCCACAAGTAATGAAATTCCCTTTCTGGGAGACTTCTTTTACATCCCTTGTCTTTGCATGAGTCAGTTATTTCAGTTATCTCCAACTCTTCATGACCCAGTTCAGTTTTTCTTGGCAATGATATTAAAATGGTTTGTCATGTTCTTCTCCAGTTCATTTTACAGATGAGGAAACTTAGGAAAACACTGTTAATTGACTTGGCCAGAGTCACATAGCCAGTAAGTGTCTCAGACCAGATTTGAACTCAGGGAGTTAAGTCTTCCTGACTCCAGGTCTTGTATTCTCTGCCATGTAGCTCCCACACCAATGACACATGTATGCTATTAACTGCTATTTATATGACAGACCAGCCTCATTTTCCTGCTGAACATTCCTTTGGTAAAAGTCCTAAAACAATTTAACTCACAAATTTTTTCATTAAGAATAGGCTGGAGTGGGGACAGCTGGGTAGCTCAGTGGATTGAGAGCCAGAACTAGAGATGGGAGGTCCTAGGTCCAAATCTGGCCTGAGCCACTTCCTAGCTGTGTGACCCTGGGCAAGTCACTTAACCCGCATTGCCTAGCCCTTACCACTCTTCTGCCTTGGAGCCAATACACAGTATTGATTTCAAAATGGAAGGTAAGGGATTTAAAAAAATAATAAAAGAATAGACTTTAGTTTACTCATACTCAACTCCTAGTTCCACCATGCATGTGGTTTGGATCCCTTTTATATTTGAAACAAATGGGGTCATTGGGAAGTAAACCTCCTCCCATCCCAGTAAGACATACTTTGCTTCAGGAATAATGAATCCTTTATATCAGACCTTCATTATCTGAAAAATTCATAGAATAGAAAAGTAAAAAGCCAAGGTCTTTTGTTCCTCCATATGGTGGTTCTGACCTTTTCTTCTTGTCTATTTGTGAGGAAGAGCAGATGAGTTATTGTATTTGAATTATTCAAGGACATGCTATGATACAAAGAAGCCTGGTTTAGGAATCAATAAACTTTTGTTCCTTGACTTTCTTGCTAAGAAGTTGTATGATCTGGGATAAGTTCTGTTACCTTCCTGGACTTCATGTTTCTTATCTTTTAAATATGCTAGTCTCTGTTTCTTTTTAATTCTGTCATTTTATAAAGTGGTAAGAATTATAAAATTATATACTTGAGGGCAGAAGCAGTGTTTTATCTAAACCATACAATTGCCCAACTACTTTACAAAATATAGAACATATAAAGAGATAGTTGGACTTATGGATAATGTTTTATAAATGATTTATTCATTTTATCGAATCAAAGAGCTATATTGGCAGCTGAGTGGCATAATCAATAGAGTACTGGTCAGATAGTCAGCAAGACCAGAGTTCAAATCTGGTCTCAGAAATTTATTAGCCATGTAACCCTGGGCAAGTCATTAACCTTTTCCTGCCTCCATTTCTTCAATTTAAAAATGAGAGTAATATTAGCATCTAACTTTCACTGTTGTCATGTGCATTCTCTGGGTGTTAGCAGTGGATTTATGGACAAGTTAGGTCCAAAGAAGTCATCTTGGTTCAGTAGTGGCTAAGTTCAAGAAAGGATGATTTCCAAAGAGCTTAGTTCATCTGAAAAGGGGCATATCTTATGGCATTCTCTCCCAAGACTAGTATTAGAACTCTTTATTGAGATAATTTGATATCCTCAAATTAGTTCATCTAACTTTTTTATAAGATGTTTCTTTGATCTTTTGGTTGTTATAGCTTGGTCTTTTGATGATGGATTTTTATAATTTTGATTATTATGTTGAAAGGAGAGCTGGCAGGGTATAGGTAATTTTCTATAGGTAGGTATAGGTATTTTCATTCCAAAGGACAGACTTAGTAAGTAAGTCAGTAGTATCCCATTTCAACTCCCCAAAGTTGAATATGTAGGCCTGAAGAGTTACGCTTGCTGGGAGTACTATACAGTTTCTATATGGTAAAAATTGATTTAAAAATCAAAACAAAAGAAACTCTTGATGGAAAAAATATTTCTGATACTTAAAACAGTGTCTGGCACATAACAAACGCTACTTAAGTGTTTGTTTCATCCTTCCTCCTTTCCTTCCTTCTTTCCTGCTGAATGGAACTCTAGTTGACAGATAGCCCAACATTCTCATTTTGAGATAAGGAAACAATCTTAGAGAACTTCAGTGACTTGCCTATTTTCACACAGATAATTAAGTGAAAAAAAAAGAATTATAAAATCCCAAGATCTGTGATGCCAAACACAATAAGCTTAATAATAGGCCAGAGTACCTCCCTGATTTTGATTCAGAAAATCTTTCGAGTTGACTTAAGAAACCTACCTTTTAGAAACCAAAGGGAATATTAAAATTTAGTGGTCTATGAGTTGAAGAAAAGTAATAGCAAAAGAAAGAACTAAAATTTCCAATTACTATAAAATATGAATATGCCATTTCCCTTCCATCCTGTCATTTCTCTCCACCATTTGCTGCCTTTTCAGAAAGTATCCCTTATAGCAGTTACTTAATGGGAGACATAGTGAATCGAAGATCCTGCTGGGTTTAATTGCTTGTTGTTTCTCACACATCTGTTAAAATCATAAAAAAGATTCCTTGATAGATGCTATTATAGAGATAAGTTTTCAGCAGTTTTCTGATTATCAATATCAAATGAGGCATAAAACAAAGAGACAGAGCACTCTAAAGATGTATACTATGCCATTAGAGAATGTCTTGTACAAAATCCAAATTTAAGAAGGAGTTTATTCAGATGGCAAGATTGTCTACATGCTCTGATTTGTAGATAATATTGTATTTATTGCATGAAAAACAAGAATGTGATAGCACCCTCTCAGTGAGATCCATGGCTACTCAAAAGAGATGGTTAATCAAGGCAGACAGGAAGAACAACAGTAACTACAGCAATTCACAAATGTATGAAGAGTTCATATTGTTCAAATCTTAACATGGCCTTGGATGGGCAGAATAATAGTGTATACATCTATATATAGTATGTATAGTATAGTATAGTATAATATAGTATATAGTATAGTATGTTATAATATATAGTAGAAACACATACTATATATTAATCATTTAGAGCCTCAGTCTATGATGTCATAGACCGGGGTTCTAAATGATTTATTAGCTAGGAAAATAATTAAATAAAAGAGTAAAGGTTGGTTCTTACTGAGAAAACTGTACCTTGCTTTTAATTATCCCAAACTACTCTTTAGCAACAAATATTATTTTTTAAAGTACTAAATGAGAGGCAGCTAGATGACAGAGTAGATAGAACATAAAGCTTAGAATCAGGTAAAACTTGGTACAAATCTGGTCTCAGACCCTTCCTAGCTATGTGATGCTGGTCTAGTCACTTAACTCTGCCTAGCCCTTGCTTTTATGTCTTACAGTTGTTAATGAGACAGAAAGTAAGGGTTAAAAAAATGCTAACCACTTAATGTTTGACATCTTTTTCATTTTTTCCTGACTCCACTACCTAATATGTAACCTTTTTCTTTTGAAAAGAAGTATATTTAAGCTAAACAAATAAATATATTGACTATGTCTGTTTGTAAATGCTTTATTCTGCAGACTACAGTCCATTACCTTTTCTCTATGAATCACAAAACCTATGGAATCACAATGGGTACTTCTGTTACATGGAGTTAAGATGTCATTTAATTCTGATTTTCTTTGCATTTTTTGAGTTTTATGTGTACATTTTTCTTTCCTTAGGCCATGTAAGTTCTGAGAGTCTGCATCCCAACTCTATCTTTTACAGATAACTAGGATATACAAAACTAATCTGACTACTTCTCCCCCTCAGTATTCTAGGAGTACCTTTTGAAGGCTCTGAGGCAAAGTGGTCCTCTAATGTCATAGGCTTTAGCTTTCATCAGTCCCCTCACCTCACCCTAGATTAAAAATTGAGAATCAATTTAGTTAGCCAGATTTAAGTAGCTTTGGAAAGAGGTATTAAGGTAGCACAAAATAAAAATTGTTGATATAAAAACACCCCCCCCAAATCTGTTAAATTTTTCTGTCAAATGAAATATAGTTTATTAAGAGTTGATTCAAACAAAAAAAGCACATGTAGCCAAAGGAAAATTTACAGATCTTGCTTTCTGGTGGCCTTTTTTCCCCATTTGTGAGGTGTTGAGGCAATTGTCCCTAGACATGGTCAATTTAAGTTGTTTATTTTTGGTTCTTGTAAAGGTCTCAACAAGGTGCTCCTCCATCATGCTTTAGACTTATTTCAACTGTTAAATCATCTTTCAGCCAAAGTGAGGACAAGGAAGGAAATCTGTCCAAGACCAAAGTAAAGACCTCTTTCCCACCAACCCCTAGTTTCTTCTTAAAAGGTTCAGGTACAACTCAAGTTAACTCCATTTGTCAAATTTCTCTTCTCAAACTAACTGGATGCTTTCATATGGGACACAGAATTGCAATAAAAACTACCAAAAATGGAACAGAATTCCTGTTTGGTATCATTTCATTTCATTTTGTTGAAAGAATTTCAGAGTTTTTTTTCATGTATTCTTAAAGCTCATAATTGATTGATTATGAAGTTTCCATCTAGTTAAAATATCTAGCTAAAATAGTGAGGCACATTTTAATTCCAACCTTATATCTTTCTTCTTTTCCTCACTTGACTTTGCTTCACATCATACAGATATTTCCCTGCTTGTCTAAATTCCTATTATTTGCCATTTCATATGGTACAATAATATCCATTAGCCATAGGCCACAATTTGTTCAGCTATTTCCCCAGGTTAAGGATACTCAATTATTTCAAGCTTTTAACTTGGGACTCTCCCCTCTGACTTTGACTTTTCCAGGGCATATGTCTATTAGTGGCACTGCTGATCAAATGATCTGTACATATTTAGTAATTTTTTCTGGAATCACTACATGTTATTTTAAATGAATGAAAATATTTTAAAAATATTTATTGATTACTAAATATGTGCCAAGAACTGTGCTAAGTGCTAGGATACAAAAACAAAAGTAATATCATCTCTAATATTAAGAAGCTTATGGAAGTGGGGAGAATATATATAGTAGAGTAGTGCCTGGGAAGGAGTACTATAAGTTAGAATGTAACATGGATACACATCTATAACATACCTTTTTCAGTAGTAATTCCAGTATTGCTTCCATTATGGAAAGTGTTAATTCCTCCACTCCTTGGCTTTGATACTAGGGTGCATTGGTAGAGAGACTTCTGAGAAGATTCTTCAGACCTAACTGCTCTTTGAAAGGTACCTTCTAGTCAAATTGCTTCCTCAGGTAGATTTTGTCTTCAACTCTTCTCCTTCAGTCATTCTGTCTTCTGCTTCTGTCTCTTTTTATTTTTATATTTATTTTTTATTTTTATATTTAAGGAAAAAATTTATTTTTATATTTACAAATTTATATTTTATTTTTATTTTATATTTAAGGAAAAAAAGAGAAATGAGATGACTTGACCAAGTTTGCAAAGGTGGATCTCTAAATTGATGTCTTCATCATTCTAAAATTTATGTTCATCTTTTCCATGTCAATTGTTCCCAGAACTCTTTACTATGTCTACTATTTTAGGATAGGTTTGAAATGAATCTTGGATCACTAACTAGTGTAAGATTGATTCAGATTGGTAATGGTTGGTAATGGAGTCAGTGCAAGGGATCAAGCAGGGTATCCTAAAAAGGGGGAGGGGTAAGAGTCTATAGAATTCTTTCTCCTCCCCCTCCTGAGGCAGTTGAAGCAGAAGGGGTAGCAGTTTTAACTGAATCCCCTTTAAATCAAGAAATGGAGTCTATTTAAGCTTGGCTAATCCAGGGCTAAATTGGTAGAAAGATAGGAAATAATCCCACTGAGATTAGCAACTTCCACTGTTAAAAGATTATTCCCCAAAACCTGAGATAGATAAAAGGTTCAGGATGCCTTTCTAATGCAGCAGACTTGCCCTCTGGATAACAGCTGTTCCAGTGCTTCCCTGGATGAAGATTTTGCTTAGGTAATGTATGCTATAGGTGGGTATAACCCAAGTATAACTTCACACAGGCTCTCAAACTTAACAAGGGAAGGGATTTATTAATTTCAGGAAAGCAGGGAAAGGGGAGGTAAATTTTAGGGTTGAGGGTGATGCAAACTACCTACTATCTTCAGGAAACTTGTTAGATACACATACCCCAAAGGGTAATGTATTTGAATAACAACTTTCTATCTCCCTCACAAACTAACTTTTCTCTTAATCTAATGTTATTAAGTCTAAAATGGTGACATTAACCTTGATTGGAGATCTATTTAAGTTAGAGATTAGTTGAGATATTAGAAGTGAGGTATTTTCCCAATGCACATATCCTGGTATAGTCTGTATGGAGTAAACAGCAAAGTAACTCCCTACTCCCTGAGGTCAGAGATGAGCTAACAAAAAGAGCAATCCTACACTTGTTCCCAGCCTCCCTTGAACCCCCCAAAGAGTGACCTTGCAAACTGGGAGTCCTGGCTTTTTATACTCACATTCTTAACTGCCCCAACTGCCTTCTCTCCTGGACTTCTTGAGGGTCCTGTGGAATTCCATGAGGCAGTTTCACCCCACTTAAGATCAGGGATGTTATACTACATATCTTATTGAATATTTCCAACTTGAAATTCTATAGGAATCTCAAATATGACTTATCCTTTCTCATAAGGAAAATTATAGATAGACAATGAATATAACAGAATACCTTATTTCTTATTTCCCCTCTCTGTTGAACCTGCATCCAAACCTTCTGTCCTCCAAACTTCTCTAATGAGAGTAACCACCCAAGTTTGAAACCTAAACCCAATCATTCAGTCAATCAAAAAACACTTATTATCTGCTCTATACTTACTTACTCCAGCAGGGCTCCAGATCTGAAAGAGGGATATTTAGATCTCCCACTAGTATGGTTTTACTATCTATTTCCTTCTTAAGATCTGCCAGTTTTTCCTTTATGAATCTGGTTGCTATGCCATTTGGTACATACATATTGAGCAATGTTATTTCCTCATGGTCTATACTGCCTTTAATCAGGATGTAATGACCTTCCCTGTCTTTTTTAATCATATCTATTTTTACTTTGGCTTTGTCAGAAATCATAATAGCCACTCCTGCCTTCTTTTTCTCATCTGAGGCCCAAAGGATTTTGCTCAAGCCCTTTACCTTAAACCTGTGTATGTCCACCCACCTCATATGGGTTTCGTGTAGACAACATATGGTAGGATTTTAGTTTCTAATCCACTCTGCGATTTGCTTCCTTTTTATGGGCAAGTTCATCTCATTCACATTCAGAGTTATAATTATCAGTTGTGTATTCACCGTCATTTTGGTATCCTCTCTTAGTTCTACCCCTTCTTCTTACACTATCTCCTTTTAAACCAGTGGTTTGCTTTATGCCAGTAACCCTTGTCCCCTCCCTTGATTTACTTCCCTTTCTACCCCTTCCCTTATTATTCCCCTATTTTTATTTTTAAGGCCTAATGAATTCCCTCTCCTTTCTTCTCCCCTCCCTTTTTTGACCTCCCCACTCCCCTGCTCCCCTTGGTTTATCCCTTCTGACTTTCTCAGTAGGGTTAGATAGAGTTTTATATCCCAATGGATAAAGCTACTCTTCCCTCTCAGGGTTAATTACACTGAGAGTATGGTTTAAATATTTTCTCTTAATGCTCTCTTCCTCTCCTTATAATAGTATTCATCCCTTCCCCTTCCCATGCCCACTTTGTGTGTAATAGAATATCCTATTTTTCTTATTCATTCAGGTTGCTCTTGGTGTCCTCTACTATTCACCTCCCTCTTTCTCACCCCCATATCATCTTAGACCATTTAGTATTCCAACCTCTCCCTATGAATAATTCTTCTAATTACTATAATAGTGAATACTGTAATAGTGAATAGAGTTCCTTACAGAGAATTATACATAACATTTCTCCACATAGGAATACCAATAATTAGATCATATTGAAGTCCTTAAAGAGGCAAATTTTAAAAATATGAGTTTTCTTTCTTTCCCCTCTGTTTCTTATTTACCTTTCCATGTTTCTCTTGATTTTTGTGGTTGGATATCGAACTTTCCATTTAGTCCTGGTCTTTTCTGTGCAAATACTTGGGAATCTTCTATCTTGTTGAATGCCCAAACTTTCCCCTGGAAGTATATGGTTAGTTTTGATGGGTAGGTGATCCTTGGTTGTAGACCCAGTTCTCTTCCCTTTCTGAATATCATATTCCAAGCCTTGCAGTCTTTTAGCATGGAGGCTGCCAGATCCTGTGTGATCCTGATTGGTGCTCCTTGATATCTGAATTGTCTCTTTCTGGCTTCTTGTAAAATTTTTTTCTTTTACCTGGAAGCTCTTGAATTTGGCTATTATATTCCTGGGGGTTGTCTTTTCCGGGTCTAGTGTAGAGGATGATCTATGGATCCTTTCAATGTCTGTATTGCCCTCTTGTTGTAGAACTTCAGGGCAATTTTGCTGAATAATTTCTTTTAGTATGGAATCCAAATATCTATAAATTTCTGCTTTTTCAAGAAGACCAATGATTCTCAGAATGTCTTCTAGACCTGTTTTCTTGGTCTGTTACTTTCTCATCGAGATATTTCATGTTTCCTTCTATTTTATCAGTCTTTTGACTTTGTTTTATTTGTTCTTGTTGTCTTAAGAGATCATTAGCTTCAAATTGCTCAATTCTAGCCTTTAGGGATTGGTTTTCAGCTATAATCTTCTGGTTTTTACTCTGCTGCCATCTTAACCAGGAAGTCCCTCTTAGCATTTAAAACAAACTCTTCACAATCTGTCTTCCACTTACCTCTTCAGCTTTCTATATAAACTCCATGTTCTTCATGAGCTCTATACTCCATCCAAAATGGACTCTTTATCATTTCCTATATGTAATGGTTTATCTTCTTTTTTCTATTCTTTTGCAAAGGATATCCTCCGTTCCTAGAAAGTTATTCCTTACTTCTAGCAAATTGTAGCTCCATAAAATTTGAAATCAAATGTTAATTCTTTCTAGAGATGTTCCACTTCATCAGTTTTTAGTGTCCAATTTGAAAATTTTTGTGCATTTATTTTGTATAAATCTGATATCATTAACCATATTATCTCCCTGTCCAAGTATGTCACCTTTTTTTAAGAGAAACAATTGAATAATTGTTTATTTATAGTCCTAGAACTTACACAGGGCCTGGTATAAAGCAAATAAAATATTGACTAATTTAAAGATAAATAATATTTAAAAATGATAAAGAGTGTTAGGGAGGTTCTGATTACAATATTAATTTATGATCCCCTGCCCTGTACATCAATTTTACAGATTTTGATTTCATTGCATGATTACTAGCCATACTAATTTTGATTCACATGTCCCTTATCCAGTTTTCCAGAAATTAGTTTCTAAGTAATAAAGACCTTATGTCATCTTTGTAGGCCAAATGGTAGCAGTACTTGTTTTAGATTTAAATATATATTTATATATACACATATACATATATATGTGTATATATCACACACACACACACACACACACACACACACACACACACACACACACACACCAAGGAAGTGAATGTTCTTTGGGCATGAAAACTAAATCTCTCACCTATATAATGAACCACACATTAGAGTCCTTTTGCAAGATCCTATTTTCAGGAGCAGAAATTTGGTCACCTTGAGAGAGAATGCAGCTAGCTCTCTCTATTGTCCTGAGGCAGTTTCTATTTTTACAGACTGATCCAGCATTCATTTGACTTCAAACTGGGACACCAACACTTTGATTGTCTTGCTCAGCATCCAAATTTTCCTTCATTTGATGCCAAAGGACAGCTGTAAATTATTCCACTCAGCTGCTGCCACATTGAGTTTACCCCAAATAATCAAAACCAGGAGATGGTCAACTTTAAATCGTAGCCAAGTTTACCTGCCAGCAACAATAACATTTTTCTCAAACTTGAAGCATTTGATACTTTGCCTCTCTCTCTCTAATATATTGTTTTTCATGAAATACTGAGCCAGATTCTCCTGGCACATAAACAGCAACTGGGGAGTAAACTCCACACTTTAAGAAGGCCGCATTACCTCATTCTGGCCACTAGAGTACTATTCAGAGCACTGAAGTTGCAATATATCTAAAGGACAAATCACACCCCATTTACTTTTCTTTTCTCTCTCCCTTAATGTTAGAATGTGAACCCTCTGAGGAGAAACAGAATTGCTACAAAGATCCTAGTGCACAAGGAAATTATCTTAGGTTAATAGTGTCTAGGGATTTTGCTGTGGCCAAGTTTATGAGTCCAAACCTTGTATCAGCCAAAGATATTCAAGAGCTTCAACCTTCTTTCCCACTTTTCCCATCTGTGAAGAGGTTAAGAAGTAAAATAAAAATTATATAATATTAGAGAGTTAAAAAGAACTTAAAGAAGTCAAAATTATTAAATCCATCCACCTGTCACCAAGTAGATTTATCGACAAACCACCTAGAGAGGACAATGCCATATATTCTTTAAAGTATACATGGAATTTCACATGTAATAAAGTCTCTGATGATAGAACTATATTTCCTCCTTCAACCCCATCCCTGGACTTTGAGTAGGCAGGCATTCCACTTTTTCTTCTAATAAAAGCACAAGTAGAAATCCTCTGATATTTCTAGTGACAAATAATGGGAGATAGAGGAGTATAATTCACAATCCTTGATATTTCAAGCTATTGCTGAGTCTCTAAGTGTTGTGGTACAGAGCCTTGTGCAAGGAGTCAGAGAGAGCTAGGTTCCACTCTTGGCTTTATCATTAAATAGTTATTTGCCTTGGGATAATGATAAATGAGAGATAGCACTTATATATTGCTTTAATTTTTACAAAGCACTTTACAAATGTAAAGCTTAACTTTAACTAATTTGCTTTTTAGGATGACCCATGGAGGTGGATATCATTATTATCACCATTTTAGGAAACTGAGACAGTTGAAGGTTATGTAAGTCATCCAGGGTGTCCCAGTTGGTAAGTACTGAAGCTATATTTGAACTCAAGTCTTCATTCTGGGTTCAACACTCTTTTTATAGAGATCCTGCTCTATAACCAGAGACTTTCTGAGTGGCCAAGGGTGGTCATTGGATATAAAGAATGAAACAGATTGGAAGCATGGCTTGTCAGCTCAAAGTTCTCTGAGGTACAATGGAGTCATAGGTTTATTATATATGAAGTTAAATATCCCTTTCATCCAAAAGCACAAGGAAAGTTTCCCATAATTACACAGAGTAGTATTTTTACCATAGACAAAACAAAAGCCTTAGAAGCTTCAAGGTGGAGATAAAACCTATGCTAAACTATCAGATTTATTTGTTATCACCAAGCAAAGTCTGGGAACATTTTGCTAGAATGGAAGGCCCCTGAATTTCTCAGCCTTGATGGTATTAAACAACTTTTTTGAGACCCATTAGTTTATTCTAAAACTGAGTAAAGTGCCCCTGCTAAGGGTTCAGCCTTGGCTGTACCAGGCAGCTGCATTCCTGGCCAAAGGGGAAGAATGTTTACTTCTTTACTGTTGGTTTGCTGAGCTCTCAAAGCTTTTTCAGTAAGACTATATTGCTTTTTAAAGAAAGGTGTGAATTATGAAAAGGAGTCAAAAGAGGAATCTCAGATTTTTATCTTAGATAACCCAATCCAGCCTTACCCTGATAAGAGTAGTGGCTTCACCACATGGCTCTGCCAGGCTGTGTTGACCTTTTGATTGGGTCCAATAAAAATATCTATTTGAGATTCTAATTTCTCTTAATGGCTTCCCACATAATTCACCCTTTTCTTTAAATTAAAATGATTTATTATACAGGAAAACTTTTAATAATGAAAGGAGTCATCAATTGGTTATAATCATCAGCTATAGCTGGATCTGATAGGATTTACAGATTATAATGGTTATTTATGGCTTTCTATATCTTTTCTCTGCATCATCTTTTCTGGGACAATTATTTTATTTATAAAATGATGGAGTTAATGGGAAAATCTCTAAGATACTTTAAGTACTAATATGTGATGAATAATGAGAGTTATGGATTTAAATTTAATGATCCTGATTTGAGCATCAGCAAGGAGAAATGGAAAGGTCACTGTGCTGAAATGCAATAAAATAGAAGCTAGGACTAACTGCCTTAGAGAAGAGTGTGATCTGGAGTGGTGAGACACTTAAGGGAGGTAGGACAATGAGCGGATTATTAAAATAATCTAGGAATGAGGTACTGAGAATCTGTACAAGAGTAGCATTGTCAGATAGAAGAAATGTTAAGAAAGTAGAATGAAAAGAACTTCTAATAGATTGGATATGGGGTTGGGAACTTGAGAGAGAATGAAGTGTTGAGGATGACATGTAGGTTACAAGTTTGAGAAGCTGGGAAGATGCTTGTGCCCTATATAATAATAGAAAAATTGAAGATAGAGGAAAGGTTGGGGTTGGGGACTGGATATATAATGAGTTCAATTTTGGCTGGTTTTAGTTGAGTTTAAGATATTTAATGAGATATATTCCTCACCAGCCTGCATTCATCCTCATCTTCCAGATGCTAGATCTTCATTTTGAAGCCTTATTCTATCCCTGGAACTCACACTTTGTTCATACTTTCTACTTTTGAAGGTCTTGCCCTTTGAATGGCTCCTCACAGAACCTCCATTTAAAGATAGCATCCTAGTCAGGCCTATCTCATTTCTCTATAATTCTTTCTACACTTTCTCTCCCATGCTTCTGTCCAAACTCATTCCCCCCTTGCTCTTTCAGTTTTCTTTTATGTAATATTTTCCCCAAATGTGAGCTCCTTGAAAAATTTCTACTTTTTACATAGTAAATGCTTAAGAAATGTTAGTTGGTTGACTGCAGGATATCCCTTTGAAATGTCTAATAGGCATTTGAAGATATGAATCTGAAGATCAGGGGAGAGGTAGGACTGTGTAAGTAGATCCAAGAATTTTCTGCATATAGATAATAATCAAGTACATGGAAGCATATGAGATAGTTAAGTAAAAGAGTATGAAGGCAGAAGTGATGATGGCTCAGAAAAGAAAATTTCAAGAAATCTATAGTTGATGGGCATGACTTGGATGAAGATCTAGCAAATGAGATTAAAGAGAGAAAACTATCCCAAAAACCTAGAGAGAGAAAGAAGGTGAACTTTTATATAGCATCTACTTCATACCAGGAATTGAACTAAGGACTTTACAAATTTCATCTCAAGACAAACTCTATTTCTCATATCAACCTTATGAAGTAGTTATAATCGTTTTACAATTGAGAAAACTGAAGCAAAGTGAGGTCAGCTGACTTGTTCTGGGTCATTCAAATAGTAAGTGTTTGAGACTGTATTTAAACGTAAAATTCTATGATTCCAAGACTTTATATATGGTACTACCAAATGCCTTTTCTATAGAGAGAAGATAGTATTAATTAGGAGAGGGCATTCACAGGATTTTTTTAAAGCATAAGTATTTGTTTTTAAAGTATAGCAATATAACATAATATAACAATATACCTGATTTGTTATAAATATGCAATAAATTATAATTTATACACTTTTCCAAGAGAAACAAAGTCTCTCATTAATTATTTTCAAAAATTATGTCTTATTCATTTCCCCCCTCCCTTCCAATGCTCCCACCTCCCCAAGAAGGCAGGTGATATTTTATATGTTGTATATACATACTATTATATAATACATATTTCACTATTTGACATGTTGTGAAATAAGACACATATTGCTTACACTAGAGAAAAATTTGTTGAGAAAATAAAGTGAAGATGGTATTTTTCAATCTGTATTTCGACTTCCTCTGTTCTTTCTATGGAAGTGGATATTGTTTTTTGTTATGAGTCCTTCCACAATCTGAGAAAATAGGTGGTGAGTATAGAAAAAAACTCAAGGGAGGTTATTTTTGATGATATAAGTAATGAAAAAATATTTGTTGGCACCAGGAAAATAACCAGATGCATCCTACTTAGAGTAGGAATGAAGGTGGAAGAGATCTGCTGGAAATTAAATGAAATACTTGTTAATATTCAGGTGAAGGAGATTGTAGCAGAAGGTATCTGAGTAAAGTGAAATGTTGAGGTTTCTGACATGGTGAGACATTGCTGAATAATGTAGGCAGAAGAACAGTTTGGGGAAAGAGTATTGCAACTACTCTACCTTGACAGTGAAAATGCAACCAATGCTGAAAAGAATGTCCAGAGAATATGTGCTATGATGTGGGCAGTTGGATTTCAGACAATACAAAATATAAGAAGTGAGAAAAGAAAAGGTTTTAGATGAAAGCAATTGGTTTTCCTATATATGGGCATTCTGTAAAGAATAGTGGAAGTAAGGTGTGTAGATTTAGAGTAAAATATTGACAGGGGAGAATTTGTCTGAGGGGGGATAAAAAAGTGGCCAGTAGGGAATAGAAAGCAATGTTTAAAGATAGCCAAAGGTGCAGAATTACTAGGATGTGGATAGGGTGACAGGATAACTTTTGTTAATCACTAAGTAATTAGATCAGGCAGGATACACAATCTCTAGTAGTTTTATCTTATGGCAAAGGCCTCTTAGCGTATTTTATAGCAGTGTGTAGGTGAAATGAAGGGTTGGATACCTCAAGACCAGGAAGGTGAAGTCAGGTAAATGGTGAAAAGAACAAGTTGGAAAATGATAGAATAATATGGCCCTTCTCTTGCAAAACCAACCAAGAGACTAGTGGAGGAAGTTGGATGCAAATGCCCATAGCTACTTATGTTTAAATTGGTTTCTCCTGCCAGATTAATATCCATTATATTGTAGGAGTAGAAATGAATTTTATATGCTTTTTTCTTTTCCTTAGAGAGATAATACACTAAAGAAGAAGAATATTATAATTATATATACGTACCTATATATATATATACATATGTATATATAAATGTTTTTTGGTATTGGATAGTTTTATTCAATGTTTTTTTGGTTACATTGTAAGACTCATGGAATAGTAGATTTTAAAAGTAAAAATAAAATAAGAAAAGTTCTCCCATCTAGCTGATGGCTTGTAAATATATCAAATTCAGACAACATAAAACTAACTTCCAATGGAATGATAGAATTTAAAATACTTGTAGGAATCTTAACCTTCATCTTTATGACTATTTTTCTAAGTTTGGACATCAATATGCCATAGTTTTGTGAAAGGAAATTCTTGCTTCTCTTTGTCTAGTCTGAGTTTATACTTGTGAGAAGGGAATCCTTTATTCTCTTTGCCTAGTTGGAGTTAACACTTAGGTTAACAATAACTTAAGTATCCTACTTAGTACCTCACTGGAATGTAAAGACAGGATTAACTCTCCTTTGCCTACCTTTTGATTGAATCAACAAAAACTTGAACTAGGTAGAGGAGCTCACAAACCACTTAGATAATTTACACCCTCAGAAACTCAATCAGCCAGAAATCTGTGAACCCTTTTCCTGAGAATTTACCTCTCCAGAAGGTGAGAAAAGTGGATCCCATAGATACTGCCTGGCTTCCTGGGCAGTGTCTAGGCAATTTGGAAAATGTGATTGGACCCTATGAAGAGGGGAAGAGACAAGAAGTCACCATAAAAGCAATGAAATCCTTCAGCTTGGGACTTTCTCCTGGAGAACATTTTCTGGGATGGTCTTCTGGGGAGAGTTGGCTTGAGGTTGGCTTCAGAAGAAGATGGATTTCAGAGAAAAGTCGGTTTGAAGAGTTGTCCTCCACAGGTCATCATCTTGACCTGCCTCTTTGAGGGAATTTCGATGAGTGGATAGCTGGCTTTCCTTTCTTGACTTCTGGAGAGAGCCTAATTCCAGTTGAGGGTCAACAAGTCCTGGCTGAATCAAGCACCAGAGCAATATTTAGTTAGATAGGCTAAATATCTTCTCTATCTTTTGCATTTCTCTACTTTAACTCTTCTACCTCTTTTGTAAATAAAAGCTATTAAAGTCATTTGGACTTTGAGCAATAATACTTTAAATTGGCTACCACCATATTATTTATAATTTCCACATATATTTAGTCAAACCATTAATATTTAATCCCTACAGTTTAAAGTGGATAGATAATCTTCATAACTGTATCAACTGGCTGGATAAATATGAGGATGAGATGAATATACATTCTAAGACAGATTTTAAAAAAAGCTTTATTTTTTCATGGAAATTGATCTCTCAATTTTTAAAAACAACTAAGACCTTTCACACAGAGTAGGAGCTTCAAAAATGCTCAAAAGATCATGGTGAGACCCACTTCACAAACAAATTATCAAATAAAACTGAAGGGGACAGAACATTTTAAAGCAGAGGTTTGATGTCATATGAAGTTTATAAGATTATAATACAGCAAGATGTATTAAAAACTGAACATTATAGAATATAAAGTACAGATATCTTAAGATTGAATCTAGACAAAGGTATTTCATCCATTTTAAAGGCAAGATGTATGCACTAATCCATGAAAACATATGTATAAGTGATGGCCTTTATGCAGTTAGCAGATGCATTGAATTGTGCATCTAAAGAGATATGGATTGCTGTATTGGAACTCTGTCACTGAAACTGATGTTGAATTGCCCCATTCCCTCTTAGTCTTTTCTAATTCTGTGTAATTGTCTACAAATAGGTGAACTACATGTCAACACGTTAATTTGATGTACAGAAAATCCTTTTGTTATGGATCCTAGGAATTGAAGGCAAATGTTACATGCTCTTTTTTTGGACTCTTAGAAAATTCTTATATCATTTAATAATAGTCAATCCAGTAGTTTACTTGGTATGATCAAAATGGTAATAGAAAATTTCTTTCAGCATCCAGTATCTTTTATTTGCGTTTGAAATAACTAATAACACTTGCTCTTTTTGGCAGGTGCACAAAGTCATGTTTATAAACCAAGGTAGTCCATTTGAAACACAAGGATTTCTTCCCCCGACATAAAAGGTCATGATTCAATTAGCTGATAGTTAATAATACATTTCCTGGCTTCCTAATTGTGTTAGATACATGATCTCTAGTCTTTCATTTATTCTCACAAGCATGTTTGTGTTCATTTTTCAGTTTACTATGTACTTTATCTCATATTCTCTACATTGATCTACAGTCAAATTTTGATTTATAGTCAAAGAGATAAATAGGGTAAATGAAACTTTATCAATTTTTTAAATGTAAAACCTCAGGCTTAGATAGATTCATTGACTGATCTGAGGTCACTTCTAGTAAGTGATATAATCAAGACTTGAAGCTAAGTCAATGAAGGCTTTTTTCTATATACAAAGATAACTTTTTAAAAGTGATTTTAGTGTTGATTAATACTCGAAAATGCTTTGCCAATTATGTTTAAACACGATTTTTCACATTTGTTATTTTTTAATTGTGGGATCCAAATTATTTCCTCCATCCCAAACCCACTACCAACTGCTTAAAAGGAAAACAATATGATATCATTTAAACCATGTGAAATAATGTCTTTCAAGATGTCCAGTAATTCTTAAATGATCTCTCCTTTATCTATTTTTCCAACAAGATATTTCATATTTTCTTCCATTTTAAAATTATTTTTATTATATTTTGTTATTTCTTGATGTCTCATGGAATCATTAGGTTCCACTTGGCCAATCACAATTTTAATCAATGATTTTAATTAGTTTTTGTACCTCCTTTTCCATTTTGTGAATTCTATTCTTGAAGTAGTTATTTTATTCATTAAAATTTTTCCACTTGGAAAATTCTGCTTTTCTAGAAATTATTATCTCTAGCATTGTGCCTCTTTTATCATTTGGTTTATTTTGTTTTTAAGATATTATTTTCTTCAATATTTTTGTGCCTTCTTTAGCAAGTTGTTGCTTCATTTTCCATTATTTTCTTGCATCGCTGACATTTCTTTTCCCAATTTGTCTTCTCCCTCTCTTTTCTGATTTTTAAAATATTTTTTGAATTCTTTCAGTAATTTTTTTGGGGTCTTAGACAAATTTACATTTTTTGAGGGTTTTGTATATAAATCATTTGACTTTGTAGTCTTCTTCTGAGTTTGTGTTTTGATCTTCCCTGTAACCATAGAAATTTTATATGGTTAAGTTATTTTTTGTTAATGTTTTCCAGAGAAGGTTTCACATCAGAGTCACTCCAAAAAATAAAAACTTATCTTTGTGAAGGATTTACCTTGTGACTTTATTCATGATGGTTTGGAAGGGGGATATTCTTGAAGCAAGAAGAACCAAAGAGAAGTTCATATAATAGCCTGCTCAAAGACAAATAAAGTTCAAATATAGATTTTTAAGGGCACATTGTAGTTATGTTACATGTACTGTGAGAGAAACTCACAACTCTTTTGCTATATGACCGTCATTGACTTTTGTTCATATATGTCTATTACTCCTGGGTTTGCACTAAGCCAGTTTCTTTGATATATATGAGAAAGAGAGACAGAGACAGAGAGAGACAGAGGCAGAGACAGAGGCAGAGGCAGAGACAGAGACAGAGACAGAGAGACAGACAGAGACAGAAAGAGATAGACATAGAGAGGGAGGGACTCTGCTGACTTTTGATCATAATTACATAATAGCTTTTACTCAGCATTGCTATACGTGGTTTCTACTTTTCACTGCTAGGCTTGGCTCCACTGGGCATTTCATTGGAGACCCCCTCTCTTGTCTTCCAGTTTTTTGCATCAGGTTAGGTTTTTAGGTAGGTCTTCTTAATAGTTAGATGACTGGGCTTTGCTATGCTTTTTTTTAAAATTCTGCCTGAGGTTCAGTGTAATGAAGTATTTGATATAGATTAAAGGGATTTAAGGTTTGAATGTTAGCTCTTCCACTAAGTAATTGTATACCACAAGCCTTAACCTCTTAAGATCTCAGGTATTTTTAGTCACAAAATGAGTGGGCTTGGCAATATGAGTTTTGTGGTCATTTTCAGCCCTCATGTTACAGTGAAAATGTGGAATATAGTGATGATGAAAACTTTTGTGCCAAAGCATAGGATCCTTTGGCCTATAGTAATTTTAAGGAGCATTCTAGATTTAGAACTGAAAGATACCTTAGAGATCATCTAGTCTAACTTTTATTAATTTAATTCTTAAGTTATTTATTTTAATTTTCATAAACTTAAGCATCAACAAACACCACGATTGCTATGTACAAAGAAGAACAAAAAATAGGACAATATATGAAACTGTAATCTTGTTACATAATTTTAAGTGCATATTAAATTTTATAAATTAGTTACTAAATTTCCCTTGTTGTGTGTCTTCTTCTGATATTGTTTATTACTATTTCCTTTTAAGAGTTTTGTGTATGTACTTTTCCTTTTTCTTTTTTTTTGCACCTCTCACCACCCATTAATTCAATCATACTCCAGAAACTCTGCATTGTGAAAATTCAGTTAAGCAAAACAAATTAAATCATTGATTAAGTCTTTAAATGCATGTTTCATTCTTTCCCTCTAGTCCATCACCTGTCTGCCAAGAGGCAAGAGACATGCCTCATCATTAGTCTTCCTAAGCCATGTCAAATCACTTATTTTATAGATGAGGTAACCGTTGCCTAGGGAAGTTAACTTATTTGTCCAAAGTCACAAAGCGGGCACTTGAAAAAAAACCAACCTGGATTTGAATCAGTCATCCAATTCCTAATTCTGTATTTTTTTGCTCTGCACCAACCTACTTTTCCAGCTGTTGTTTTGGCAAGCTGATCGACATCAGTAATGCTTAATATCTACATCCGGTTCTTATGCAGAAAAACATGGAGGGAAGTGTTGAATCTGAATTGCTATCTAAAAAGCAGTACAGAGAACATGATTGGGGATGTAGACCTGAAAAGACCACACCCATGTAACTATCAATAATGTGTAAATAAGTCTTGACTGACCACAACAGTGGAAATGTGAATTAGCTACAGCGGGGGGAGGGGGGATTGGGGGATGAAGGGGGTGAAGGGTAAAGTAAAAACATGACTTATGTAACCAGGGAAATTTTTTCTAAAAATAAAAAAATTATTTAAAAACAAAAAAAAATATAAAAAAAATAAAAAGCAGTACAATGCTACCATATAATCACATATCTTTCTTAATCACATTAGTTTGGCTCAAAATTACAGAAAACCAGGATCTTCCTTCCTCAAAATGCTAAGCATGAAATACTACCTTCAAGGAAATAAGGTTTAAATGATAATCTTTACTTTACCAAGAACAGAGTGATTTTCTTAAGAAATTATTTAGTCATAATGTTTAGATATTCATAAGAACCTTGACTATTTATCTGACTTTTCTTACTATTGCTTATTATGTTCATTAAAAGCTATTTACAAGATGATCAGAAGTTATATTGTGTTCTTTTAGCCTGAATATTGTGTTTGCAATAAACCCAGAATAAAAGAAAAGTTTATGCTGGGAATACCCAGATGTATAACTGAAATCAGGCAGAAGAGAAATGAAATGTTGTTTGGGGAGAAGAACCATGACTGTACATACTTTTATGCTTTTCACATTGCCAAGGAGAACAGGCTTCCTGAATGTACTGCTCAATAAATGATTGTTCATGGATGGATAGAGAATTGGGGTTCTCTTAAATCAGGAGGCCATAACCTATGTTCCCCAAAGTTTTAAAAAAAATTGACAACTACCTTCTAATATAATTGGTTGTCTTTTAAATCAAGTGTATGCAATTTATACAATTAAAATTAATCTGATAAGACATCCTAAATTTCCAAAGGGATTAATATATTCTTTTAAAATACATATGAGACACACATTTCTTATCTTGCTAAAAAGTAGACCCTTTCAAACAGGAAAACTGTTTTTTTCCCTTAAGAATATCTGAATAAAACAAAATTACTTGGCATTTTTCTAAGCTTGTTTCAGTAATGTCTCATTGGAGGACTCAAGATTGGATTCCAATTCTTCTAATTATCACCTGTGAGACCTTTTTGTTGTTTAACCTAATAATTTGGATCTGATTTTGACTTTAGTAGAAATTTTATTGACAAAAAGAGTTGAGTGATTTTTCATTTCCTTCTCCAGCTTATTTTATAGATCTAGGACAAATCAGTTAAGTAACTTATCCAGAGAGTCACACAGTTAGTAAGTATCTGATGTCAGATTTGAACTCAAGAAGATAAGTGCTTTTGACTCCAGGAGTGGTACTTTGTCCACTATGTCACCCAACTATCCTGGGCAGCCTTGGCCAAGTTAATTAACCTCCCTAGGTCTCTGTTTCATCATCTGAGAAATGAAAGTTTGGACTCTGACTTTGCATGTTTTTCCCAGCTCTAGCTCTATGATCCTGTGAAGTAAAGAATTTCCAAAGCTAAATGTAATTGACTCCACTCTATCCAAGGTATGTTTATAAGTTTATAAAAAAAAAGTGTCTACACATTAAATCACATTTTAACTAAGATAACTAACTTTTAAGAAGCTTTATAATAAATCATTTTTTTTGCTAAAGTAAAAATCCTATGTAGGCCATCCTTAATTGGTCTCATGAAATAATTTTACGCTTTTGTAGGTCTCAAGCATCATGACACTGAAGTTCTCTAGAGGACTTGCTTTATTGTAGCATGAGAGTAAACCTTAGTCCATAAAAGCTAAGCCAGGAGAAAACAAGTTCAGGCAAATCTCAATAAGCCAGAAAAGTTGCAAGACCAAGTCATGGTCTCTCTTTACTTGGTATCAATATCTAATCTTGTTTCCCCTCTAACTTTTCCTTCTTTCCAATTAATGACCAGTGTAACTTATCCATTCAGTTCCTTGATGATCTATGTAATGAGTTGTTTTTTCTCAGGCCATGGAAACTTATGAAGACTGCTTGCCAATTAGTACAGGTATTTTCAATCTACATGGGGAAGAAGGGAGATAACCCCATTCATGAAAACATAAATGTCTAAAATGTTTGAGTTAAGATTTGCTAAAATATTTAACAATGATGAAGGTAACCAAGAAGGTAGAGATGAAGGCAGGCACACAATGAATTCTCCCCAAATCCCATTATAAACAACTTTAAAATAATATCTCAAATCGAACTTTGAAGTGATAGAGCCAACATAATGTCAGAGTGAGAAACTGTATCTGTTTTCAACAATTTAGGAGGTTGATAGGAAGTCTCAGCTTTATTGGAGGTAGCCCAAAGTACACCTAGTTACAACACTTGTAGTGGGCTTTGGATGTAGCTTTAGCAGTAACAGTCTAAGAGTTTATAATCCAGACGATGTAAGGGAAGTAGACAAATGAAAGATTAAACAAGATTATTTCCTGGCACTGGGTATAGCTGATGTTGAATAAAACTGTGTTTTCCTTATGCAGATCCATAATGGAGAGGAGTGTTAGTGGTTGGCTACAGGAGAGCAGAGGCCCTGGCTATAGTTCTAAGACAGAGATGAATACTAATTGTGACTGTGTGAGAGCAGGTAACTTGATTATAGATCTAGATCTAAGAAGAACAGTTGTGACTGCAAAAGAGAAAAGCTCTTACTCAAGCGAAGGCCAAGAGAGCAGACATCACAATTCTCTTTGGATCTCAATGTGTTGGAAACACTGAAAAATTTCAATTCTCCCAAACTAGCTTCCAAAATAGCAGCATGAAAAAGCCAAAAGCTTGAAACAATGATTTCTGATTCCAAGATGAGCAAAGCCAACTTTAACACAGAGTTCAAAGTAAAAAAAAAAAAAGACTGGTAAAATGAGCAAACAACAACAAAAAAATAACTTGATTATTAAAAAGCTACTAAAGTGGCAGGGGACTTCTGGGTTAAGATGGCTACAGAATAGAA
Organism: Gracilinanus agilis; assembly: GCF_016433145.1. Lineage (NCBI taxonomy): Eukaryota > Metazoa > Chordata > Mammalia > Didelphimorphia > Didelphidae > Gracilinanus > Gracilinanus agilis. Next base: position 401,052,663 of record NC_058133.1, on the reverse strand, counting down.
GCAGGGCACTTAACTCTCCTCACCACTGACCAATACACGATATCTCAGAAGGACACAAAAACCAAATACAGATGCAAATAGGTGCAGCATCGAAAGTACATGGGATTTGGGCATTTCCATGCTGTAAGGAGGTGAAATAGCTCCTATTAAAATGTGAGCTGATCAGCCCTCCTCCACTTCACCTACAGTCCCAGAGCCAGCTCAAAAGAGTTAGAGCAAGTGTAGGACATTGTTAGCAGCTAACTGGGACCACCAGGGGCTTACTTGTGAGAGCAGAAGGACTTAAGACCACAACAGGTGAAAGAACTCAGACTTTGAGCACAGACTTCGAGCACAGATCTTGAGCATGGACCATGGGCAGGGATCTAGAGCTGAGGGGGGAGACTGACAGTGGAAGAAGTGTGTTCTGAGACTCATGAAGGAGCCTCAGGCAGAGGAGCAAGCATGGGGCAATATCTGGGGTCCTGGCACCTGGCGGGGACCACCAAGAGGCTTGACCTGAGAACAGCTAGATTTGAGACCCCAGGAACCTAAAGAGTCCAGACCTGGGGTGAGGATAAAGCTGAGAGGGGTGGCACTGCACTGTCACTCAGGCAAAAACTGCTCCACAGCTCTATACACAGAGAGTGGGACTGCCTCACCCAGGCTTCTGACTGAGAAGGGAAAGAAGCAGAATAATCGCAAGGAAGGACCAAGAACAAACCAAGAGAAAGAACAAGAAAAAAGCATTAACACTCAATAACTTTTACACAGAAAAAAAAACAGACAACATAGCAAAAAGAAGAGGAATACAAACAAATAAAGAAATCCAAACCTTCCCCCAAAATGCAAATTGGTAACAAGCCCTTGTAGAGTTCAAATCTGAGATCATGATAAAGATGGAAGAGATTTGGCAAGAAAAAAATGGGAAATAGCTCAAAAGGAAATTAACAGTTTAAAAGACAGAAATTCCTAATTGGAGAAAGATGACCAAAAATCAAACAAAATGATAAGCAAATTGGAGTCCCAAATAAAACAGCAGAAAACCATGAAAAACAGGATAGACCAAATCAAAAAGGGAAATCAAAAGATTATAGCAGAAAACCAGTCTCTAAAGACCAGAATTGGGCAAGTAAAGGCCAATGATTTTGAAAAATAGCAAGAACTAATAAAACAAAGTCAAAACAATGACAAAATAGAAGTAAACATGAAATATCTCACTGAAAAGTGACAGATCAAGAAAATAGGTTGAGAAGAGACAAGTTGATCACTGGTCTTCCTGAAAAATCAGAAATCAATAGAAAGTTGGGGACTATACTACAAGAAATTATCCAAGAAAACTGTGTTGATGTTCTTCAACAAGATGTCAAAATAGACATTGAAAGGATCCATAGATCACCCTCTACATTAAACCCTAAAAAGTCACACCCCAGGAATATAATTGCCAAATTCAAGAGTTTCCAAGTTAAGGGAAACATATTATAAGAAGCCAGAAAGAGACAATTCAGATATCAAGGAACATCTATCAGGATTATAAAGGATCTGGCATCCTCCACACTAAAAGATGGCAAGGGTTGGAACATGAAATTCAGAAAGGCAGGAAATCTGGGTCTACAACTAAGGATCATATACCCATGAAAACTGACTCTATAATTCCAGGGGAACTTATGGGCATTAAACAAGATAGAAGATTTCCAAGTATTTGTAAAGAAGAGAACAGAACTGAATGAAAAGATTAATATCCAACCCCCAAATTCTAGAGAAACATGAAAAAGTAAAAAAGAAAGAGAGAGGAAAGAAAGAAAACCCTTAGTTTTACATTTGCTTCTTTAATGGATTCAATAAGATCAAATTATTTATATTCCTATATGGAGAAATGTTAGGTATAATTCTCAAAAATGTTTTCACTATTATAGTAATTAGAAGAATTATTCATAGGGAGAAGTTGGAATACTAAATCATCTAAGATGATATTGGGGGCAGGGGAATAGAAGATGGCACCAAGAGAAACTTGAAGGAATAAGAAAAATAGGATATTCTATACCACACAGAGGGCATGGGAAAGGAAGGGGATGAATACTATTATAAGAAGGAAAAAAGAGAGCATTAATAGGAAATACTTAAACCTTACTCTCAGCAGAACTAATTCTAAGAGGGAAGAGTAGCTATATGCATTGGGATATTGAATTCTATCTTACCCTCAGGAGAAAGTCAGAAGGGATAAACTAAAGGGGATGTGGGGGGAATTCAAAAAAGGAGGGGAAGAGAGGGAGTAGGTAATTCAACAAGGCCTAAAAATTATAAAAAGGGAACAAAAAGGGAGGGGGTGGAAAGGGAAGTAAACTAAGGGAGGGGATAACGGGGGCAAATTTAAAACAAACCATTGGTTTAAAAGAAAATAGAATGAGTAGAAGGGGCAAAACAAGGAGAGGATACCAAAATGTTGGGGAATACACAACTGATAATTATAACTCTGAATGTGAATAGGATGAACTTGCCCATGAAACAGAAGAAAATAGTGGATTAGAAACCCAAATCCTGCCATATGTTGTCTACAAGAAACACACATGAGGCAGCAGGACATATGTAGGTTTAAGATCAAAGGCTGGAGCAAAATTTACTGGCCTTCAACTGAGAAAAAAAGGCAGGAGTTGCAATTATGATTTCTGACAAAGACAAAGTAAAAATAGATCAGATTAAAAGAGATAGGGAAGGTACATCCTGATAAAAGGTAGTATAGACAATGAGGAAATAACAGTACTCAACATGTATGCACCAAATGGCATAGCATTCAAATCTAAAAAAGAAACTGACAGAGCTCAAGGAAGAAATAGATAGTAAAACTACACTAGTGGGGGACCTAAATCTTCCTCTATCAAATCTAGATAAATAAAACCAAAAAATAAAGAAGAAAGACATAGTAGAGGTGAATGAAATCCTAGAAAAATTAGAGTTAATAGATATGTGGAAAAAAATAAATAAGAATAAAAAGGAATACACCTTCTTTTCAGTTACACATTGTACATTGACAAAAATTGACCATGTACTAGGGCATAGAAACATGGCAAAAATGCAAAAGAGAAGAAATAATAAATGTAACCTTTTCAGATCATAATGCAATAAAAATAATAATTAGTAAGGGAACTTGTATAGGCAAATCAAAAATTAATTGGAAATTAAATAGCATGATTCTCCAAAATCAGTTAGTTAAAGAACAGATCACAGAAACAATTAATAATTTCATTGAAGAGAATGGCAATGATGAGACATCTTACCAAAAATTTGGGGGATGCAGCTAAAGCAGTACTCAAGGGGAAATGTATATCCTTGAGTGGATATATTAACAAATTAGGGAGGGCAAAGATCAATGAATGGGGCATGCAAACAAAACAAACTGGAAAATGAACAAATTAAAAATTCCCAGTTATATACTAAATTAGAGATTATAAAAATTAAAGGAGAAATTAATAAAATTGAAAATAAAAGGACTATTGAATGCATAAATAAGACTAGAAGCTGGTACTTCGAAGAAACAGATAAAATAGTAAAAGTACTAGTCAATCTAATAAAAAAAGGAAAGAAGAAAACCAAATTAACAGTATCAAAGATGAAAAAGTGAGACCACATCTCTAATGAAGAGAAAATCAAGGCAATCATTAAAAACTATTTTTCCCAATTATATGACAATAAATACATTAATCTAGCTGATATGGATGAATATTTACAAAAATATAAATTACCAAGATTAAAAGTAGAAGAAATAGAATACGTAAATGATCCAATATCAGAAAAAGAAATTGAACAAACCATCAAAGAATTCCCTAAGAAAAAAATCCCCAGGACTTGATGGATTCAGAAGTGAATTCAATCAAACATTCAAAGAACAACTCATCCCAATACTATACAAACTATTTGACATAATAAGCAAAGAAAGAGTTCTACCAAACTTCCTTTATGACACAAAAAGGGTACCGATCCCAAAACCAGGCAGATCAAAAACAGAGAAAGAAATAGATCAATCTCCTTAATGAAAATAGATGCAAAAATCTTAAACAGAATACTTGCAAAAAGATTCCAGCAAGTGATCACGGGGATTATTCATTACAATCAGGTGGGATTTATACCAGGAATGCATGGATGGTTCAATATTAGGAAAACCATTCACATAATTTACCATATCAACAAGCTAACAAACAAAAATCACATGATTACCTCAATAAATGCTGAAAAAGCCTTTGATAAAATACAACACACATTCCCACAGAAAACACCAGAAAGTATAGGAATAGAAGGGCCTTTCCTAAAATAATAAACAGTATATATGTAAAACCATCAACGAACACCATCTGCAATGGGGATAAATTAGAAGCATTCCAACTAAGATCAGGTGTGAAACAGGGATGCCCATTATCACCTCTATTATTTAACATCATAGAAAAGAAAAAGAAATTAAAGGTACTAAAATAGGCATTGAGGAGACCACACCATCACTCTTTACAAATGATATGATGGTCTACTTAAAAAATCCTAGAGAATCAACTAAAAACTTAGTGGAAATAATCAACAACTTTAGCAAAGTTGCAGGATACAAAATAAATGCACATAAATCATCAGCATTTCTATATATTTCCAACATATCACAGCAAGAAGAGTTAGAAAGAGAAATTCCATTTAAAATCATCCTACACAATATAAAATACTTAGGAATCTATCTGCCAGGACAAACACAGGAATCATATGAACACAACTATGAAACCCTTTCCACACAATTAAAACTATATCTAAATAATTGGAAAAACATTGAGTGCTTATGGGTAGGATGAGCTAACATAATAAAAATGACCATCCTATCCAAATTAATTTACTTATTTAGTGCTATACCTTTCAAACTACCAAAAAACTTTTTTTTAATGAATGAGAAAAAACTATAAGAAAGTTCATTTGGAAGAACAAAAGACCAAGAATATAAAGGGAAATAATGAAAAAAAAAAACGTGAAGAAAGGTGGCCTTGCAGTACCAGATATTAAGCTATACTATAAAGCAGTGGTCATCAAAACAATATGGTACTGGCTAAGAGATGGAAGGGAGGATCAGTGGAATAAACTTTGGGTAAGTGATGTCAGCAAAACAATGTATGATAAACCAAAAGAACTCAGCTTTTGGGAGAAAAATCTATTATCTGACAAAAACTGCCCAGAAAATTGGAAAGCAATATGGGAGAAATTGGGTCTAGATCAACACCTCACACCCTATACTAAGATAAACTCAGAATGGGTGAATGACTTGAATATAAAGAAGGAAACTATAAGTAAATTAGATGAACACTGAATAGTATACTTGTCAGATCTCTGAGAAAGGAAAGATTTTAAAACCAAGCAAGAGTTAGAAAAAATTACAAAATGTAAAATAAATAATTTTGATTACATTAAACTAAAAAAGGTTTTGTACAAACAAAACTAATGTTGCCAAAATTAGAAGGGAAGCAATAAATTAGGAAAAAAATCTTTATAATAAAAAAAAGGGACAAAAGTCTATTTACTCAAATATGTAAGGAGCTAAATCAAGTGTATAAAAAATCAAGTCATTCCCAATTGATAAATGGGCAAGGGACATGAACAGGCAATTTTCAAACAAAGAAATCAAAACTATCAATAAACAGATGAAAAAGTGTTCTAAATCTCTTATAATTAGAGAAATGCAAATCCAAACAACTCTGAGGTACCACCTCACACCTAGCAGATTAGCTAACATGACAGCAAAAGGAAAGTGCTGAATATTGGAGGTGATGTGGCAAAATTGAGACATTAATGCATTGCTGGTGGAATTGTGAACTGATCTAACCATTCTGGATGGCAATTTGGAACTTTGTCCAAAGGGCTTTAAAAGACTATCTTTTGATCCAGCTACAGCACTTCTTGGTTTATACTGCAAAGAGATAATAAGGAAAAAGGTGTGTACAAAAATATTTATATCTGAGCTCTTTGTGGTGGCAAAAACTTGAAAAATGAGAGAACATCCTTCAATTTGGGAATGGCTGAACAAATTGTAGTATCTGTTGGTGATGGAATACTATTGTGCTCAAAGGAATAATGAATTGGAGGAATTCCATCTGAACTGGAATGACCTCCCAAGAATTGATGCAGAGTGAAAGGAGCAGAACCAGGAGAACATTGTACACAGAGACTGATATATTATGGTAAAATCGAATGTAATTGACTTCTGATTCTTGCATTCTTGTAGCAATGCAAGAATCCAGAGCAAGGCTGAGGGACTTATGAGAAAGAAAACCAGCCACATTCAGAGGAAAAACCATGGGAGGAGAAACATAGAAAAAAAAACTGTTTGAACACATGGGCTGATGGGGATATTACTGGGGATCTAGACACTAAAGGATAACTCTAATCCATATCAATAATATGGAATTAGGTCTTAATCAATGATATATGTAAAACCCAGTGGAATTTTGCATTGGCTACGGAGAGAGGTAGGGAGGTTTGGGGGAGAGGGAAAGAGCATGAAACATGTAACTATGGGAAAATATTCAACATAAAAATTTTAATTAAAACAATAATAAAGTGGCAGAGAAGATCAAGTCAGAACCTTAAAAAAACAATAACAATGTGAAAATAGCTATAAATAAAGTCTCAAAGAAAAATTCAAATTAGAAACAAGTACAACAAAAATTCTTAGAAGAGTTTTAAAAAGAGATAAGAAGGGAAGGGTAGAGAAAAATATGGGAAATGAAAGGTGTGAAATGAAAGAAAATTATGAAAAAAAGAATTAATGGCTCTTGGTAAAAGAGACACAAAAATAGTGAAGAAAACAATATCTAAAAGAATATAAATTTTGCCTAATAATAAAAGAGACTCAAGAATTCACTGAAGAAAAGAAGTCTTGAAAAATTAGAATTGATCAAATGGAAAAAATGCACAAATGTTCACTAAGAAATTAATTTCTTAAAAGATAAAATTAAGTAATTAAAAACAATTGACTCAATGAGTTTTTTAAAAAAAAACATAAAATGAAGTGAAAAGAACTGAAAAAAAATTAAATGTGAAAATGTCATCGAAAAACAACTAACCTGGAAAAAGAACAAATTTAAAAATCCCCAATTAAGCACCAAATTAGAAATCTTTGAAAAAAATTAATAGTTTAATATAATTAAAAGTAAAAACCACTGGATTAATAAAACCAAAAGCTGATTTTATGGTGGGGAAGAATAAAATAGATAAACCATAAAAAGGAAAGGAAACCAAATTATCTGTATCAAAAGTGAAAGGAAGGAATTTATCTCAATGAAGAGAAAAATCAAAACAATTATTAGGATATATTTTGAATAATTTTATGCTAACAAATCTCATTATATATGAGAAACGGGTGCATATTTGCAAAAAACATAAATTACCCAGATTTATACAAGAGGAAATAGAATATTTAAATAACCACCTCTCAGAAAAAGAAATTGAATGGACTCCCTAACTAAATGAAATAGAGTTTTACATCATTGAATACCCTAAAAAAAATTCCCAGGGACAGACAGATTCACACGTGAGTTTTGACATTTAGAGAATAATTAATCCTAATTCTATATAAACTATTTGAAAAAAAATAAGTGAAAGAGTTCTACTGAATTCCTCTTATGATAGGTATATGGTACTGATACCCACATCAGGAAGAGAGAAAATAGAGAAAAAAAACCGGTGTACCAATTTCCCTAATGAATATTGATGCTAATTTTAAATATAAATTACTAGCAAGGAGATTACAACAATATATCGCAAGGCTCATATACTATAACCAGGTGGGATTATATGAGGAATATGAGGATAATTCAATATTGGGAAAACTATCAGCATAATTAGCCATATCTATAATAAAATAAACAAATCATCTGATTATCTCAATAGATACAGAAAAAGTCTTTAACAGGATATAACATCCATTTCTGTTAAAAACAGACCAACTAGGAAATATAGAAATAAATGAATCTTTCCTTAAAGTAATAACTGGAATATAAAATAATCAACAAATATTTATACTTTTAATATTGTATTTCAAGAGCATTTAAAGGCAATAATAAATTCACAAATGTAAAAAAAATTAAAAACAAAGGTTATTTCAACGACAAACTTCAAACCTTGATTAATCTGTTTTTAAAAAAACCCTTGCCTTCCTTCTTAGAATCAATACTGTCTATTGCTTCTGAGATAGAAGAGTGGTAAGGGCTAGGCAATGGGGATTAAGTGACTTTCCCAGGGTCACACAGGTAGGAAATGTTTGAGGCCAGATTTGAATATAGGACTTATTCTCTAACTGGCTCTCAAACCACTGAGCATCCACCTGCCCTGAGTAATATTCTTTATTTATTTATGGTCCATCTTATCAAGATCCATCAATATAACAGAATGAAATGCAACAAAGAAGTTAGTTTTCACACATAATTTTTAAGAATGCTTTCCTCTTATGGAGGTAGACCATTATAAATAACACCTTTGTATGTTTATACATTGGCCTTGGGATCCAAAAGAAAGATAAGGAACAAAATGTCAATTTCCTAGGTCTTCTAGAAAAATGATGGGCAAATAGAAGTCAACATTAAACTTTATCAGAAACAAAAATATCCAAATCAAAAGATAAATGCTCCTAGTAGCATAAATTTCAAATTTTACCTTAATACTACTGCATATAAAAACTTCTAAATGCAATTGCCTTAAAGAAGTATAATTCCAAAAATTAAAATTTACTAGAATAATATTTTCCAATAGTAGTGGAGCCGTTAATTAAGTTTTGTAGAAGATTTGTGAAGACAGATATTCCCTCAGAGATACAAAATAGACTTTTTGGGAAATAACCTTTTACTTATTATTGACATCCTTATTTAAAACAGGTTAAGAAGCTAGAAGTCTTCTCAGTAATATCAGGATCAAGAAAAGATGTCCTTAATCACCATTTTTATTTAATATTTCACTACAAATGCTAGATATAACAATAAGAAAAGAAAAATAAATTGATGATTTGAGAAAATCTCTATGAACTAATTCAAACTGAAATAATCAGAACCAGAAAACACAGTAACAGCAATATAGTCATGATGGTCAACTGTGAAAGATTAAGCTGCTCTAATCAAACCAATGACCTATGATGATTTCAAAGAACTCATGATAAAAAAGTCCACTTCCAGAGAGAGAAATGATTGACTCTGAATGCAAATGAAAGTGAAATTTTTCATTTTTCTTATTTTCGTACTTTTCTGAGATATGGCTGATATGGAAATATGGATTCTATGATTTCAAATATATTGATTGATATTTTTCTTGTCTTCTCAATAAATGAGGGAAGGGCAGGAAGAAAAGACAATTTGGGACATTTAAAATATTAAAAATAAATAGATAATAAATTAATTTAAAAGTAAAGAAGATCACATCTATTTATAATCTATTCAAATTTGTTTTGTTTGTCTCCGAGTAGATGTTTGGAGTGCCCTTTTTGGAAGCTTTTTTTGTCATTTCACAGAGATGAGGCCTGAATAATTTGGAATTCAATTTTGTTTGTATAATTCTCCTTACTTTTCCTCTTCCCTTGGTATATAATAATGATGTCATCAGTCTAAATGGTGAGAATTGCAAAATATAGTGTTAATTACTATACATAGAAATAATAGTCTAACTATAGACTCACATCAAAAGATACGACTTTATTCTAGATCTCTTGTCTTGGGATCACCTCTTTCTGTAACTTGTTCTATAATTGTTCATTTATTTTCTTAATCGAATATCTAAAAAGATGTGCCTGATATTAGCTCATCTTCTATGAAATTGGGAAATAATAATAGTATAATCAGTTCTATTATAAGACTGAAATTAATCAGAAATTAATCAGGAGCACCTGGAAGACTTTACTCTCTTCAGTGAATTTCTCTTTTTATTTAATTTCCTTATTAGATCTCATATATGATAATGGCAAACTTACTGAAAAAAGTTATCTCTATTGCTATGTATTCATATATGTGTAAGTACACATTTATGCATGCATATGTATATATATATATATATGTATATATATATATATATATATATATGGAGAAAGAGGGGTGTTATATTCATAATATAATCATAGACACTTGTAATCTCTTTTTCTGGTTCCAATACAGCACATTACATTTATATTTCTTTAGGCCTTAATTAATTTGGCATTCAATGTTGTTCATATTAGAGTAATCATTGTATATATAGTGCTCATGCTTCTGTTTACTTCATTCTATATGGGCCATGCACAACTTTTAATATTTTTCTCTCAGTTCTTCATATTTTTATTTCTTAGAACACAATAACCTATTTTATCATTTGAACTGAAGTCTTGGGAATAACTCTTTCTAGCCCATTAGTTTCCAAGGTTCCAAAGTTATCATAGAAAGAAAAAATTGCTATGAAGGAGGGCCTAATTTCTCCATTAACACCAAAATTAACTGCTAACCATTTGCTATAGATAGACAATTAATTTTTTAAAAAAGTATTTGAGGAGACAGTGCCTCTTCAGTACTCACCCCATTCTTTCTCGCAGCCCAGACCTCAGAACCATCATTTTGGAAATTCAACTTTGAGGACATAGGGCCTGGCAACTGCTCATGTTGTTCAGCTGCATAATACAGCCATAGAGACTATAAACAAAGTAAAAAACAATTCTTTCCACCAAAATCCTTGGCACTGTTAAAAGGAGATATATCTGAAAATGATGGGATTTTATAATTGGAAATCAGTACATAAATTAGTATGTATTTATTAACGTGCCAAGAATTGTGGCAGTGGCTTATCATGATGCTTTACACCTAGTAAACATTTAATTTATATAATTCACTTATCTTTTTCTTAGTTTTTAAATTTTAATTTTTCCAGATTGTGTGTCAATATAATTTTTAATTATCATTTTCTGACATGTTGTGATCCATATTCTCTCCCTCCCTTGGAAAGGGCTCCAAGACAGCAGATAATATGATAGAAGTTGTACATGTGTTATCGTATAATACATATTTCCATGTTTGTCATATTGTGAAAGAAGACACATTTCTTAACTCTAGAGAAAAATTTATGGAGGAAAAAAAAGTGAATAGTATGCTTCAATATACATTCAGACTCCATCAGTTCTTTCTGTTGTGGTTGATAGCCTTTTTGTTCATGAATCCCTTTGGAGTTTTTCTGGATGCTTGCATTGCTGATAATATTTAAATCTTTCACAGTTAAATATCTTCCTTTTTTTGCTGTTACTATATACCATATATATCCTGGTTAAGGTCACTTAATTTTCATATAAACTTTTCTGGATTTTTTTGGTGATCATCTTATTTGTCATTTCTTATTCTGCAAGAGTAGTCCATTATAATCATATACCACAACCTGTTCAGCCATTGCCTAATTGATGGAAATCCCTTCAATTTCTAGTTCTTTGCCACCATGAGAAGAACTGTTATTAATAGTTTTATACAAGTAGGTCTTTTACTACTATCTTTTGGAAGCAGACAATGTAGTGGTATTGCTGGATCAAAGGATATGCATACTTTGAAGGCCCTTTGGTCATCGTTCTGAATTGTTCTTCAGAATAGTTCAATCAATTCACAGCTTCAATAACAGTTTCACAATTTTTCCATATTCCCTCCAACATTTATCATTTTTCTTTTTTGTTTATATTAAACAGACTGCTAGGTGTAAGGTTGTTCTTCAGAGTTGTTTTAGTTCCCATTCCTCTAGTTAATAATAATTTGGAACATTTTTTCATATGACTAAAATACTTTTATTTTTCATGTGAGACTTGCCTGTTTGTATCCCCTTGTCAATTTGTCAATTGGGAAATATTTTCCATTCTTATAAATTTGACGCTGTTTTCTCTATATTTGAGAAATGAAGCTTTTATCAAAGATACTGGCTATAAAGATATTTTTTAACTTTTTGTTTTTTGCCTTTTAATATTGGTTGCATTGGTTTTGTTTGTACAGATACATTTTAATTTAATGTTGTCAAAATTATCTATTTTACATCTCACAATGTTCTTTCTATCTTTTTTGAAAAGTGTTTTATAGTTGTGGTCATATAGATCTTGAATTTTTTCTTGTCAGGTTGTCTCCCAGGTATTTTATATTGTCTATAGTTATTTTAGATATTATTTATCCATTTGTCTCTTGCCATTTGATGTCATTTGTAATATAGAGAAATGATAATGATTTATAAGGGTTTAGTTTATATCCTGTAACTTTGCTAACCTTTATTTCAATATAATAATAATAATTGTATCAATATAATTCAGTTTATTTAGACACTACTAAACTGAGAGATAACTTTCTTTTTTTGGTACAACTAATATTTAATGTCTTAAACATATTGCAACATTGCCTGTACATGCACACACACACACAGAAATTTATATTTGTTTTAGTCAACATTTAGGATATTCTGAATTCTATTTTTCTATTCATGAACTATATATCTACTTATTCTTCTTTAGTCTAAGTTCTCCATGAAAGGTAGGACCAACTGAAAAAGTTGAGCTTTTTCTTTTGACCCATCTTGCATTAGTGCACTTAGAAATCCTAAGATCCTTACCTTTAATTTTAATTTGTTTTTTAATCAATCATTTTATGTATAAGTGTGCATTGTGTACTGGGGACGACTGCTTTAAATTCTCACACTTTTATTAAGTGGGAAATTTGGTATGATTGAAGTCACATTGTTATGGTTACAATAATAATATTCTATATACTAGGTTCATACAATCTTAATTATTGTTTTCATTATTACTGCTCACTCCTTTAAAATTATCTACTCTCCTGAATCTATGCTTCCCTTACTCCTCTTGATACAAGCCACCTTAAGAGATAAGAAGTTACCCTTCTTGCCTTCTTCTACCCCTGAGACAACAAATTATTCTTAGAAGCCTTAAACCTGTTGCTTGCACAGATTCAGTGTTCACCAAAGAGCCTCGTCTTCCTAATGTGAACCCATCATTTCACCCTTCTCTATTCCTTTTATGCAATGCATCTCACTTCAATGACTTTCTTTCATTTCTCCTTCTGGGGTAAGATTAGCCTTCTATTCCTCCCTATCCTAGTTTCTCCTTTCAATTGCTTTTACCCTCCTTTCTCACAGCCTCCCCTTGCTTATTTCTAGAGACTGGAGAAGAAATGAAATACTATTTCATCTGCATTCACAGTGGATACAGGTGGGAGTGCATCTCTGATCTTATATGTCTATTGATTCCTCTCTTCCTATTTAAGCAGCTTTACACTGTATTATCTCCCCCTGCCCTCACTAGCCTCCACACACAATACAGATTCACTGAAAATTGAATGTGGCATTTAATACATAGAATATGAATTTAATTCTTCCTTCTTTCCTCCTTCTTACTCTTCAAGTTCCCCTAAAATCTTTAACTCCATAGCTTCTTTTAATTTCTGATTTCTCTGTGTTCTTTGATAAGGTTTCTTTTTATAATTCAATAGAACATTTAAAAATGTAAATATCTCAGATGTATAAGAGGATTTGAATTCATTCTTTTGCCTTTTTGTTATGATTCTATTTATTTTTCTTGCGTTTTTCTTATATTTTTCTTGTTTGGATTGTTTATAACTTGAATCATCTATTGTTTTTTTCTGATTTATTTTGCAAGAATTATTTAAATACCTTTTTAAATCACGATTGTACTTTTTCTAGGCATGTGACAATTTTCTTTGATTTTTGGACTTTCATTTGAAAATATTTTTTTAGATTCCTTTTTTGCCTTCTAAATTAAACAAACTTTTACATGGCATTTCCTCTGCGAGTATGATAAAGGCTAGGGTTGCAAAAAAACAAAAACAAAAAACAAAAAACTGCCACCAAAGAATTTTCTGTGGAGATGGGGCAGAGGAAAGGGTTTATATATATATATATATATATATATATATATATACATATATGTTATTTAAATATATATTAATTAAAGACATATAGTATCTTGAACAAGTTACTGGACTTAAAATGAGAAAATTAGACTATAGTAGGAACTAGACACACAATTATGTATGCCACTTAATATCTTTGTTACATTTTCCCCATGTTTAAAAATGACATTTGAACAAGGTGATTTTTAAAATGTATTCCTGTTTCTTTTTTATTTTAATTGATTAAGAAAATTTGTCCATGGTTACATGATTCATGTTCTTTCTCTCCCCTCCGCCCACTCCCCTTACATAGCCAACATGCAAATCCACTGGGTTTTACATGTGTCATTGGTCAAGACCTATTTCCATATTATTGCTATTTGTACTAGGGTGATCGTTCAGAGTCTACATCCCCAATCATATCCCCATTGACCCATGGGATCAAGCAGTTATTTTTCTTCTGTGTTTTTGCTCCCACAGTTCTTTTTCTGGATGTGGATGGCACTCATTCTCATAAGTCCCTTAGGAATGTCTTGAATCACTCCATTGCTGCTATAGAGAAGTCCATTACATTTGATTCTGCTGCCACAGTGTATCAGTCTCTGTGTACCATGTTCTGGTTCTGCTCCTTTCACTCTGCATCAATTCCTGGAGGTCATTCCAGTTCACACAGAATTCCTCCAGTTCTTTATTCCTTTGAGCACAATAGTATTCCATCATCAACTGATACCATAATTTGTTTAGCCATTCTCCAATTGAAGGACATTCCCTCATTTTCCAATTTTTTGCCACCACAAAGAACATAGCTATAAATATTTGTGTACGTATATTTTTCTTTATAATCTTTTTGGGTTATACACCCAGCAATAGTATGGCTGGATCAAAGGGCAGGCAGTCTTTTAACATTCTTTGGACATAGTTCCAAATTACCATCTAGAATGGTTGGATTAATTCCCAACTCCACCAGCAATGTATTAATGTTCCTATTTTGCCACATGCCCTCCAACATTAATAATTCATTTCTATTGTACGTTAACATCTATGATGCTTTTCTACCCAAATAAACTATGAAATGGTAATGGTAACAGGTTTATGATTTTCCTTATTTTAGAAATGAAGATATATGTAGAGTAGTCAGTTGACTATGATCACATAGGTAGACAATGTGGTGACTTGAATCAGTTTACTTGATTCTAAATTGAGAATTCTTTCTTTTGCAAAATGAGATCTTTAGGAGGGATATACAGAATAAACCTTGAAAAAAACTAGGAGGTATGAGCAATGTTTTATTATCTGTGGGCAGGTTTATTATCTATTTTAATCAATAATTTGCCTTTCATGCATCACTTCCTTCTCATTAAAGTTGGTCACTATTTGTTCTATTTCTTTTTGTTTTAACAGTTTTTTTTTTAATTATTTTCTCTTTTATAATAATATTTTTTTTTAAATTTTTTCCTAACAGGTCAATATAAAACTTTAAAAATTCATTATCTGATATTTTACAACCTATGTTCTTTCTATCTCTATTCCACCCCTCTCCAAGAAGACAAGTAATATGATATAATTTGTAAATATGTTATCATATAATATGTATTTTCATGTTAATCATGTTGTGAAAGAAGACACTGAAGAAAACTTCATGTAGGAAATAAAGTAAAGATTGGTATGTTTCAATGTGTATTTGGACTCTATCATCCGTTCCTTCTATGTCAGTGGATATTCTTTTCTTATCATGAGTCTCTTAGACCAGTGATGGGCAAACTTTTTTAAAGAGAGGGCCAAAGGAAAGGAAATGCTCATCTGTCAGTCTGTTTCTAAGGCAACTCTTTAGAAGTTTCATTGTATCCTACTCATTGTATTCATCAGATTAGGAATAATGTTGCGGGACCAGATAGAACATTTCAGGGGGCTGCATCTGGCCCGCAGGCTGTAGTTTGCCCATCCCTGTCTTAGAGTTATTCTGGATCCTTGTCTTGTTGATAATAGTTGTCATTCACAGTTGGTCAACATACCTTTTTGTTGTTTTGTTGTTACTGGATACAATGCTCTCCTCATTTGGCTTACTTTACTTTGCATCATTTCATATATATCTTTCCAGGTTTTTTTGTGATCATGTTGTTTTTCATTTTTTATGACACATTACTAGCATATATCACAGCCATTCCTGAATTGTTCAGCCATTCCCAAATTGATTGGCATTCCTCATCTGAAAGTATACCAAATATTTCACATCTATAGCATTTTCCTACACACAAATACACAAACATAAATTTTAAAAAGAGTAGCAAATATTTTTTTCTCTCATTTCCCACTCCATTAGGGAAAAATAAAAAACCAATTTCTATACATATATAAAATTCTGTGCCCTGTAGTCACTCTACAATGGATACCATATTTTAACATCTGTCGTCTGGAATCATGAAAGCTCTTTGTATTTAATAGTTCGTAAAGTTTTTAAAAGTTTTGTTTTGTTTCTTTTACAGTATTATTTTATAAATTATTCTCCTGGTACTGCTTATATCCTCCTTCAATTTGTAGAAATCCTTGACATTGTTCATTTTTATATTATTGCAGTATAGATTATTTTCTGGTTCTGATTACTTCAGTCTGAATTGGGCATTGTACTAAGGGTTTTTACAAATATTAACTCACTTTACCCTCCCAATAACACTGTGAGTTAGGTAGTATATAATCCTGACAGCAACAGTTAGGTGTAAGAAATAAAATTAATGTAGAGTGATAAATTTAAAAATATCATGATTTCAAAGAGTTTATTGATAGCTATTTTGAAAAATGAAGCCATGTGCCTGTTAAGAGTTAGTTCAAAAGTTACCCCATTACTTCTACCCACAAAGAGCTGTTTCAGCTGGAAAAAAGAGATCCTGCCCTTTCAGGCACTTCCTTTTATTCTTCTCCTTAAGTTATTACACTTCCTATACACGTGATTATGCAAGAGGAATCATGGGAAATGTAGTTTGAAAGAGATTTAAATGCCCACAGAAAGTTTAGACCTGGGACCTCCAAATTAGTTCAAGGACACCCAAATTTCTAATATCACACAGGAAAGACAGCATTTAAATGTGTTGTCCAGAATTATATAACTAGCAAGTTTCTGAAGCTGGATTTGAAATCTGGTCTTTCTGACACCAGAGCCAACACTGTATCTACCGTGCTTCTTATTTGACTCAGTAGTAGATTGTGTAGCAGATAAGACATAAGACTTAGAGTAAAAAAGATAAAGGTTCAATTCTGCATTAGATAGTTATTATAATTAGGGATATGTGGGGTGTTCAGGGAAGAAGAGTAGCTCTGGTGGAGAGGTTTATGAGACCTTTTTATGGCTGCTCACCAATTTTTGGTGTCCATCTCAAATCTAATTCTCACCTGTGGCTCCAGGTAGCTGTGGCATGCACAGTGGCCATAGCCTGGCAAAATCAAGTTGGCAGAATAGCCAAATCAGGTTAAGAATAGCCAACTGGAATTTGTCTACCTGAGAATATGAAGACTTCTCCTAGTGGAGTGGACAGATAAAAATAATTTCATTGCAATAGCCATGAAGAAGACAGAAGCAGGTTTTATGGAGTTTTCAGTGCTTGGTCAGACCTAGAAAATGCCAAGGTCATCCACTGTGCCATTGTCAGTCCTCTGGACTTCTGTATTGCTACTTTGTATTATAAGTTTGTATTATAACTTTGAAAGAGGGCATGTGAATAATGACCCTGTGAAACTTAGCCTTGATTAAATCCAATTCATGAGCAAGTCAAGATATCACCCCAAAGTGATGTTATTGGTCTTAAAAATAAAAGACAAACACCAAAACCAAGATATTTATTAGCTATGTCACCCTACACAAGTCAGCCTCTTTGGACCTCAGTTTCCCCATCTTTATAATGAAGTGGGGAACGAGGGAGTTGTAGTTAATGGCCTCTCATATCTCTTTCAGCTTAAATCTATGACTCATGAGCCTGCACAAATGGAACTATTTGGTTCATCACTTTGGATTCATGTTGTACATATAAAATGGGAGGAAATTTTATCTAACCCTGTTGTTAACATTTTAAAATGTCCTGTTTTCCAGCTATGAGTGATAATGATCTTACTGAACTGAATAACTGTAGTTTTCATTCTCCTCACAGCTGGCAGATGATGTGGTAGAGATGACCTTAATTGCCTGATAGTGGTATATAAATAAGCAAAGTAGAGATAAGGATTTTTGTTGATTTAATCACAGAACAGAATTAGCCCAGGCCCCTATTAATTTCCTTTCATCTAGCAAATAACGTAGAAGATCCCTAGACACTGATTTCAGCATTATTTGCTCCTATTTAGTGATTTTAAAATAATATCCTATAGTGATTGTTTATTTTTCCATGAATAAAAACTGTTTTTAGCAATTGCTTTTCATGAACAAACATAATTGCCAAACGATTAAGAAATAATGAGTCTAATTGGACACCTTCCTATTCATTTTCTCTAGACTAGATGGTCCCTTCTCTTTCTGCAATTCTCCTTCTCCCAAAACACTCAGGGTCCAGGAAAGTAATCGCAGTACCTCTGAGAACCAAATAGACTGTACTATTATGAGTTGGTTTTTTGAAGAATTGGTAAAAAGTTCCTCATCTGCATCTATAGGTCAGCAAGTTTTTATGGTTCTACTCAAATCATTTAATTGAATTGTCATATAGTTCAAATGAACAATCAATAAATTCAGATTTTCCTTTTTTTAAATAGTTAACCAGGTATTTTGGTACAATGTATATCAAGTTATAAGTTGATTCACTTCCTCCTTTTCCATGTGTTAACACTACGATTTTTTTAAATTTTATTTTTTAGAAAAACAATTTTTACAATGGGTACATGATTCATGTTCTTACTCTCTCCCCCCAAAAAACCCCCTCCCATAGCTGAGTTGTATTTCCACTGGTTTTTTCATGTGTCATCAATCAAAACCAATTTTCATATTATTGATGGTTGTACTAGGGTGGTAGTTTAGAGTACATATCCCAACTCATGTCCTCATCAATCCTTGTGTTCAATCAGTTGTTTGTTTTTTTTTTCTATATTTCCACTCCTGTAGTTCTTCCTCTGAATGTGGGTAGCATTCTTTTCCATAAATCCCTCAGAGTTCTCCTGGATCATTGCATTGCTGGCAGTACAGAAGTCCATTACATTCGATTGTACCACAGTGTATCAGTCTCTGTGTATGATGTTCTCCTGGTTCTGCTCCTTTCACTCGGCATCAATTCCCGGAGGTCTTCCCAGTTCACATGGAACTCCTCCAGTTTATTATTCCTTTGAGAACAATAGTATTCCATCACCAACAAATACCACGATTTGTTCAGCCATTCCCCAATTGATGGACATAACCTCGTTTTCCATTTTTTTCGTAACACAAAGAGTGCGGTTATAATTTTTTGTACATGTCTTTTCCCCTATGATATCTTTGGGATACAATCCATGCAATGATATGACTCGATCAAAGGGCAGACAATCTTTTATTGTTCTTTGGGCATAATTCCAAATTGCCATCCAGAATGGTGGGATCAGTTCACAACTCCACCAGCAATGCATTAATGTCCCAATTTTTCCATATACTCTCCAACATTCATTATTCTCCCCTGCTGTCATTTTAGCCAATCTGCTAGGTGTGAGATGATTCCTCAGAGTTGTTTTGATTTGCATTTCTCTACTTATTAGAGATTTAGAACACTTTCTCATATGCTTATTGATAGTTTTGATTTCTTTATCTGAAAATTGCCTATTCATGTTCCTTATCCATTTATCAATTGGAGAATGTCTTGATTTTTAGTACAATTGATTTAGCTCCTTGTATATTTGACTAATTAGACCTTTGTCCCAGTTTTATGTTAGAACAATTTTTTCCCAGTTTGTTATTTCTCTTCTGATTTTGATTGCATTCTTTTTGTATGTACAAACACTTTTCAATTTAATGTAATCAAAATTATTTATTTTATATTTAGTAATTTTTTTCTAACTCTTGCTTGGTTTTAAAATCTTTCCTTTCCCAGAGATCTGACAAGTATACTATTCTGTGTTCACCTAATTTTCTTATAGTTTCCTTCTTTATATTCAAGTCATTCACCCATTCTGAATTTATCTTGGTGTAGGCTGTGAAATGATGATCTAAACCTAATTACTCCCATATTATTTTCCATTTTTCCCAGCAGTTTTTGTCAAATAGTGGATTTTTTCCCAAAAGTTGGGCTCTTTGGGTTTATCATACACTGTCTTGCTGATATCACTTACCCTAAATCTATTCTACAGATCCTCCCTTCTGTCTCTTAGCCAGTATCATATTATTTTGATGACCACTGCCTTATAGTATAGTTTAATATCTGGTTCTGCTAGTCCTTCACGTTTTTTTTTCATTATTTCCCTTGATATCCTTGAACGTTTGTTATTCAAAGTGAACTTTGTTATAGTTATTTCAATTCTGTAAAAAAGTTTTTTGGTAGTTAGATAGGTAGGGCACTAAATAAGTAAATAAATTTGGGTAGAATGGTCATTTTTATTATATTAGCTCATCCTACCCATGAGTAATCAATGTTTTTCCAATTGTTTAGATCTAGTTTTAATTGTTTGTAAAGTGTTTTGCAGTTGTGATCATATAATTCCTGTCTGTTTTGTTAGATAGATTCCTAAGTATTTTATATTGTCTAAGGTGATTTTAAATGTTGTTTCTCATTCTAATTCTTGCTGCTGTGATGTATTGGAAATATATAGAAATGCTGATGATTTACATACATTTATTTTGTATCCTGCAACTTTGCTAAAGTTGTTGATTATTTCTACTAGCTTTTTGTTGATTCTCTAGGATTTTTTAAGTAGACCATCATATTATCTGCAAAGAGCGATAGATTAGTCTCCTCATTGCCTATTTTAATGCCTTCAATTTTTTTTTCTTCTCTAATTTCTACTACTAGTTTTTCTAGTACAATGTTAAATAGTACAGGTGATAATGGGCATCCTTGTTTCATGCCTGATCTTATTGGCAAGGCTTATAATTTATCCCCATTGCATATGATGCTTGTTGATGGTTTTAGATATATACTGTTTATTATTTTAGGAAAGGCCATTCTATTCCTATACTTCCTAGTGTTTTAAGTAGGAATGGGTATTGTATTTTTTCAAAGGCCTTTTCAGCATCTATTGAGATAATCATGTGATTTTTTTTGTTTGATAGTTTGTTGATATAGTCAATTATGTGGATACTTTTCCTAAATGTTGAACCATCCTTGCATTCCTGGTATAAAACCCACTGATCATGATGGATAACCCTCTTAATCAATTGTTGGAGTCTTTTTGCTCGTATTCTGTATAAGATTTTTGCATCTATGTTCATTAGGAAGATTGGTCTGTAGTTTTCTTTCTCTGTTTTTGATCTACTTGATTTTGGAATCAGTACCATATTTGTGTTGTAAAAATAATTTGGTAGTACTCCTTCTTTGCTTATTATGTCAAATAATTTGAATAGTATTGGGATTAGTTGTTCTTTGAATGTTTGATAGAATTCACTTGTGAATCCATTAGGCCCTGGTGATTTTTTCTTTGGGAGTTCTTTCATGGCTTATTCAATTTCTTTTACTGATATGGGATTATTTAAGATTTCTATTTCTTCTACTGTTAATCTAGCCAATTTATAGTTTTGTAAATATTCATCCATATCACATTTTTAATGATTACCTTAATTTCTTCTTCATTAGAGGTGAAGTCTCCCTTTTCATCTTTGATACTGTTAATTTCATTTTCTCCTTTGCTTTTTTTATTAGATTGACCAGTACTTTGTCTATTTTATCTGTTTTTTTTTTCAAAATACCAGCTTCTAGTCTTATTTATTAATTTAATAGCTTTTTTCTTTTCTTTTATTAATTTCTACTTTGGTTTTTAGAATTTCTAATTTAGTTTTCATATGGAGATTTTTAATTTGTTAATTTTCCAGTTTTTTAAGTTGCATGTCCAATTCATTAACCTCTGCTTTCCCTAATGTGTTAATATATGCACTCAGGGATATAAAATTTCCCCTTAGAACTACTTTGGCTGCATCCCATAGGTTTTGGTAAGAAGTCTAATCATTGTCATTGTCTTCAATGAGATTATTAATTGTTTCTATGATTTGTTTTTTCAGTAACTTATTTTGGAGAATTATATTATTTCATTTCTAATTGGTTTTTGATTTTCCTCCCCATGTATGCTTGCTAATAGCTATTTTTATTGCATTAGGATCAGATACGTTTGCATTTATAATTTCTGCTTTTTTGCATTTGTTTGCCATGTTTCTATGCCTTAGTACATGTGAATCTTTGTGAAGGTTCCATGTACTGCTGAAAAGAAGGAATATTCATTTTCGTCCCTATTTATTTTTCTCCATATATCTATTAACTCTAATTTTTCTAGGATTTCATTCACCTTTCTTATCTTTTCTCATATATTTTTTGTTTAATATATCTATATCTGATAAGGGAAGGTTTAGGTCACCCACTACTGTAGTTTTGCAATCTATTTTGTCCTTGAGCTCAGCTATCTTCTCCTTTAGAAATCTGGATGCTATACCATTTGGTGCATACATATTGATTACTGACATTTCTTCATTGTTTATACTGCCTTTTATCAGGATGTAATTACCTTCCCTGTCTCTTTTAACCAGATCTATTTTTAATTTGGCTCCATCAAATTGTGATTGCAACTCCAGCCTTCTTTTTCTAAGTTGAAGCCTAATAGATTTTGCTCCAGCCTTTCATTTTTACTCTATGTATGTCTGCCTGTTTCATGTGTGTTTCTTGTAGACAATGTATATTAGGATTTTGGTTTCTAATCATTTATGCTATTTTCTTCCATTTTATGGGAGAGTTCATCCCATTCACATTCAGAGTTATAATTATCATCTGAGTATTACCAGACATTTTGATTCTCTCTCCTTGTCCTTCCATTTCTTCTTTCACTATTTCCTTCTATACCAATAGAATTTTTTTGTTTTTAATCAGTTCCCCTGATCCCCTCCCTTATTGTACTTCCCTTTCTCTTGTCTCCCTTCTTATTCATCTCTTATTCTTCTTTAGGCTCTTTTTAAGCTACTTACCCACCTTCTCCCTCCCTAGTGTTGCTTCCCTCCCCACCAGTCCTTTTCTTACCCTTCTTCTTCTTTATAGGCCCCTAACAATTCTCTGCCCCAATGGATCTGATTATTTTCCCCTCTTTTTAATCAATTTCAATTCACATAAATATTAAGTGTTTCCTCTCTCCAACCTCTTTACACTTCCAGTGTATTGATCTTTTCCCCTGTTTGCCCCACAAGCTTCTTTATGAAATATATTTTATATAAGAAAAATGTTTTCCATTTTTCTTAATATTTTCTCCTTTTTTCTCTAGTTTTATATATATTTATATGTCCATATACATATATATGTATATTTATATATATAAACACATATATATCTTGACATTTCATCCTATACAGTTTGTCACTGTTCCCTCTAAGTAAATAAACTTCTTCTAATTTGTTGATAATAACAATTTTTAATATTTACCAATATCTTGTTTTCTTCTAGAGATACAAATCAATTGAACTTATTGAGTCCCTCAAAGAAAAGATTCCGCCCCCACAATCTCTTAATTACCTTATGGTGATTCTTTTGAGTTCTATGTTTGGGTAGCAAACTCTCTGTTTAAGTCCAGTTTTTTTTTCTTTATGAATCCTTGGAAGTCTTCAATTTTATTGAATGATCATACTTTACCCTACAAAAATATAGTCAGTTTTTCTGGATAGTTGATTCTTGGTGGTAGACCCAGTTCTCCTGCTTTCTAGAATATTGTATTCTATGCCCTCTGGTCCTTCAATGTAGATGCAGGCAGATCCTGTTTTATCCTAAATGTGGTTCCCTGGTATCTGAATGGCTTCTTCTTAGCAGCATGTAATATTTTTTCCTTGCTCTGGTAGTTTTTGAATTTGGCTATAATATTCCTGTAAATTGTCAGTTGTGGATTAAATGCAGGAGGTGATCTGTGGATTCTTTCAATTTACACTTTTCCCTCTTGTTCGAGAAAGTCATTGCAGTTTTCTTAGATAATTTCATATAGGATGATGTCCAAATTTTTTCTTTTGTCATGATGTTCTGGTAAACCAATATTTCTTAAATTATCTCTTCGAGATCTGTTCTCCAGATCTTTGGTTGTATCAATAAAGTGTTTTATATTCTCCTCAAATTTTTCATTTTTTTCATTATGTTTTATATATTCTTGCTGCCTTGTGAAGTAATTTGCTTCTAGTTGTTGAGTTCTATTTTTTAATGACTGAATTTCATCCCTGGCTTTTTGGTCATCTTTCTCCTTCTGGTCTGATTTTCGTTGTACATGATCTTTTGCTTTCTTTGCCTCATTTTCAGGCTGGTCAGTTTTAGCTTTGGGGACTTAATTTTCTTATATTAATTCAAACATATCCTTTTTCAAATTGTCTTCAGCCTCTCTTGATTGCCTTTTGAGTTCCTGACATTCTTGAGTTAACTGAATTTTGAGATCTTCCAAAGCCTGTGTCTAATTTGCACAGGCTTCCTGTCCTTCTCTACTTCATTTGCTGTTCTTTGGCTATCTGGAAAGGTGTCAATTGTAATTTCTTTTCTCTTTTTCTGTTGTTTACTCATATTTTTTCCCTTTTTTTCTGCTAGTTTGATCTGATGTATTTAATGATATTTGTTGATAGATCTTCTCCTAGCTGGCAATGGAAATTTGTAAGTTACTTTCTCTGCAGTGTATGGAGGAGGGGTTTTGGAGTTTCCTTGCCCTCTGAAGACTTCTTATCTGTCCAATTGATGGGATTAAGCCTGGATTAGTCTGGATTGGTTAATGTGCCCTGAGGCTAAAACCTGAAGATAAGAAAAAAAAAGGGATGGGGGAAAAGATGTAGTGTTTTCACTGAGCTGTCCAGCAGTAGGGTCCCTCTGCTCTGTCCTGCTTTTAGACCTTGTTTTCTTTTCTCTTGAAGCCCTTTGTTCTCTGTCTCAGTCTGGTAAAGGCTGTAAGTCTGAAGTTTTGCTCCATCTAAGCCTCCATCTTCCAAGTGTTTTTTGCTATGTTTCTCTGACTTTCTCCTCTAGCCACCTCCTCAGTGCCTATTTTGAACAACCTGAGTCTGGTGTTAGCAATGCCCTTTCATCAGGCTGGTGTGCCCACTTGACTGCCTGGAGATTTCAGGGGCCCATGGAGATCCACACAGCCCAGGGGGAAGGGGTCCTGGAATTCCCTTTCTATACCCTTAGACCCAACAGTTCAAAAATTCAAACCTTTTTCTTGGTGTACCTGTTGAGCTGTCCAGCAGTAGGATTGCCCTGCTCTGTCCTGTTGTTAGATTTGGTCCTTTTTCTTCTCTAAGCCCTTTGTTTTCTATCTCAGTGTAGAAAGGGTGCAGAGGTTTTAAGATTTTCTCTAAGATGCCATCTTCCATAAATCATCACTAAGATTTTATAGACATAGCTTTGAATGGCATCTAAGTAAATTAAAAGAGATAATAACAATCATTAGCTCTCTCTGTTATATTTTTGTATAAGGAAGTAGGTATATGAGTTGTAAATCCTGGTTGTCTTTTCAGTAATTTCACTGAATGTGATCTTTGTCAATTCTCATGGAATCTTATCCTCATTAAAATATATTGAAAATATCCCCCATGTTCTTTTAAAACATGTTATTGTCCATAATTTTCTTCTTTATATCTGTACTATATTTTAGTTTCTCTTCCTGGTTTAATCTTTGTAAGATGTATTTCTGTTTACTCACATAGCAAATTAATACTTGAGTTTTCAAATTCAAATGGCAATGTTCTACCATCATTTATGATGAGAATGGGTAAAGAAGAAAAAAATTTAATGTTTGTTTGTTTTGTATTCTTCTTCTAGTTTCCTCTGTGCTTGCTTCCATGAAATCTTAACTTGGTTCTCATACTAATATTTTTGCAGGCTCCCCCTTGCCGTCCAGTTCTTTTTTCTTAAAATTTTGGTGATATTTTAGTTAATCCTTCTTCACCCTTCCCTCTTATTTCTTACAAATAAACTTCATCTCTAAATTGGTGTTCCTTTTGAAAGCTGCCATATATTTCTCCTTGGCAAGGATGTTAAATCTTTGCCAACCAAGACAGTTAACTTGTCCTCTGGCTCCTTGGTTCTTTTGTAATATATACTTCATTGCAAAATTATTTAAATATTGGCAGAAAATTATCTAAGAATTTTAATAATAAGCATCAAAGTCCTTGCTTTTATTAATTTCAAATTTTTTACTGAATTTCCATGTTTCCATATTTTATTCTAATTTTGCATTGGCTGTG
The DNA here is from genome assembly GCF_016433145.1 of Gracilinanus agilis. NCBI lineage: Eukaryota > Metazoa > Chordata > Mammalia > Didelphimorphia > Didelphidae > Gracilinanus > Gracilinanus agilis. Next base: position 401,026,449 of record NC_058133.1, on the reverse strand, counting down.
ATCTTCTTTCAAATCAGTAAATGATCTGTTTTACACCTTAACAGACAGATACCGATATGTTGAAGTGTCTTAAAGTGTGGTATTGGGAAAGAAAATGTAGATTTGAACGAGAATCTTATTTTCTCTTTTGATAACTATGAGGTAAAGTCTTATGAACAGAGAGACAGAGAGACAGAGAGACAGAGAGATTGAGAGAGGTGAGATTGCTTGAATATGTGGTTTGAGAAAGAAGGAATTGACTTTGAAAGGTCACTGTGGGTAAACATTTCTACTTTATTAAAACAGAATTCTCGGGTTCTGGGTTAAGATGGCGGCAGAGTAAGAAGCAGCTCTTAACCTCTCCTGACCGAAACACACAAAACTCCTCAAGGGAGTCCTTGAAAACAAGTCCAGATGAACGGAGGAACCCCACAACAGGGCACAGCGTGGAAGGTACGTGGAATCGGGCATTTCCATGCTATAAAGGGGTGAAACAGCTCTCACTTAATCACGGGCTGAGCAACCACCCCACCCCCACCCCCTCTACACACAACACCTATAGTGCCAAAGCCAGCTAAAAAGAAATAGAGCAAGTTTGGAGCACCCATCAAGTCATTGGGAGCTCCGGGGCCTGCTCCTGAGAGCAGCAAGATTTAGGACCCCAAAAAGGTAAAGAAAACACACAAGCCCTGAGTGCGGGAGCAGGGCCCCGAGAGTGGACACAATGTAGTCAAAATCAGAAGGGAAACAACAAATTGGGAAAAAATCTTTATAACGAAAAACTCTGACAGGGGTCTAATCACTCAAATATACAAGGAGTTAAAGCAATTGTATAAAAAATCAAGCCATTCCACAATTGATAAATGGGCAAGAGACATGAATAGGCAATTTTCAGGTAAAGAAATCAAAAGTATCAATAAGCACATGAGAAAGTGTTCCAAATCTCTAATAATCAGAGAAATGCAAATCAAAACAACTCTGAGGTATCACCTCACACCTAGCAGATTGGCTAAAATGAAAGAAGGGGAGAGTAATGAATGTTGTAGGGGATGTGGCAAAATTGGGACATTAATGCATTGCTGGTGGAGCTGTGAACTGATCCAGCCATTCTGGCTGGCAATTTGGAATCATGCTCAAAGGGCTATAAAAGAATGCCTGGCCTTTGAACCAGCCATACCATTGCTGGGTTTGTACCCCAAAGAGATCATAGATAAACAGACTTGTACGAAAATATTTATAGCTGTGCTTTTTGTGGTGGCAATAAATTGGAAAAGGAGGGTATGTCCTTCAATTGGGGAATGGCTGAACAAACTGTGGTATATGCGGGTGATGGAATACTATTGTGCTAAAAGGAATAATAAACTGGAGGAGTTCCAGGCAAACTGGAGAGACCTCCAGGAACTGATGCAGAGCAAAAGGAGCAGAGCCAGAAGAACATTGTACACAGAGACTGATATACTATGGTAAAATGGAATGTAATGGACCTCTGTACCAGCAGCAAAACAATGACCCAGGACAACTCTGAGGGATTTATGGTAAAGACGCTACCCACATTCAAAGGAAGGACTGCAGGAGAGGAAACATATAAGAAAAACAACTGCTTGAACGCATGGGTCGGGGTGGACATGATTGAGGGTGTGGACTCGAAACTACCACACCAATGCAACTACCAACAATTTGGCAATTGGTCTTGATCAAGGACACATGACAAAACTAGTGGAAATGCGCATCTGCCATGGGTAGGGGGATTGGGGGGGGTGAAGGGGAAAGGAGGAGCATGAATCATGTAACCATGTTAAAAATGAATATTAATAAATGTTTGAAAAAAAACAAAACAAAAAAAACAAACAAAAACAAAAAAAAACAGAATTCTCATAATTCTACATTTCTTGAAGTTATTATTTTTTCTGATTTCTACCTAACATTCTCTTGCCTTTAAATGTCTTTAAAATGAGGTTGATTCCTAACTGATCTTTTTAAAATAATAAAAAAGCATTTCTAATAGTATTATTTTTTAATATCCTTTTCCAACTAACACTGGGCTAGTCATTAATTGCTTATTTACAATAGATCATTATGGGCCAATGTTAAATGAGAACTCAATGAACTTCTTAAGAAAGGAACCACTAACTATCAAAGTAGCTATTTTTCATGGAATGATTTAAACACAAAGCAGATCCACATGAAACTTAGAAAGTGCCATTTGAGTTTGATATAGTGCTCTATGAAAGTAACATTATAAATTTTCTCTCAAGGAAAATTGACATGTCTGAAAACAGGCTCTGAAATGTAGTTTAGAAAAGCCTGGATGAGAGTTTAGAGAGTGAATTAAGAAACATTTCCAAATGCTTTTCACGTCTGTCCAAGAAAACCCGTGATTATTATATAGTTATTTACTCTTAAATTTGATCTGTTTAATTTGATTATTTGGATAGTTTACATACTTGTAACATGTCAATTTATTAGTGAGACTTTGAACCACAGTCAAAATTGAAGAAAAAAATAGGGTTTTCTTTGTAAAAGAACTCAGTTTATTATTATTTCTCCTCCACTTTCAATGAAAGTACTAGACATCCCTTCATTAGTCACATATGTAGTACAAATCTTCGGTGATGCTGGTAGTAAGCTCCTTTCCAATTTGGCTCCAGACTTCCTTTTCCCATTCTATTGTTTGCTATGTCCCTTCCCAAACTCTAAAGACTCTTCCTACTTTTCCCCAAATTCAACACCATATCTCTTATTCCTCTCTCTTTGCCCAGTGTCCCTCATGACTAGGAATTCTCTCCTCATCTTGCTTTATAATTCTTAGCTTCATTCAAATCCTGGCTCATATGCCATTTCCTATGAGCAGCTTTTTCTGATTTCATTAGTTGTTAATGTTTTCTCCTTCCTCTTCTAATCATAATAAATACATTAATTTTTGTAAATACTGTAGCCTGAAAAGAATATAAGCTACTTTTGGATGAATGTGTACTTTCTTTCATACTTCCAGTGTCTTACATACTGAAGACATTTAAAAATGATCAATGGATTTGTATAGAATTAGAGTAGTGACTCACATTTATAAAGCTCTTAAAGCTTTACAAAGTACTTAACTCATAACAACCAAAACAAGAAAATAGTGCAAGAAATATTTCCCTCCGGTGATATATGAAGAAATTGAGAACTTTAGAATTGGACCCAGATCATCCAGACTCTTAGTAATAGAACTGAAATTTGATGCTTTTTACTGCATTATGTTGATTCTGGGATAAAGCTATAATCAGGCTATGTCATGGAAATCTAATGAATTTCATAAAGCCATTGACAAGTTTAATGGGGTCTCAGAAATTGTTATGAATCAACTACCATATTGATGATTTCTGGGCATACCCAAAAGGGATAATTCCCCTAAATTTATAATTATGGTTGTGGCTCTTGCATTTCATTATATTTGAAGGGATGTGATTTGTCCTGTGTCAAAACCAAATCTGTATAATAAATAATGACCACTATAGAACACTGTTAATCAAAATTGGAGAAACTGGTGGTACAGTGGATAGAGTGCTAGACTCAAGAGTCAGGAAAGCCTCAGACACTAGCCGCATGATCCTGAGCAAGGCACTTAACCTTTCTTTGTCTCAGTTTCCTCATAATCTAAAATAAATTTGGAAATTAACATTTGTGAATTATAATACCGCCTATTGAAGGGGTGTCATGAGGATCAAATGAGATAATATCTGTAAAAATCACTTTGTATAGTGATTGGTACATAGTAGTTACTTTATAAAGGCTAATTCACCTTCTGATGATAATAAACTGTGTTGTAATTGTGTTGTTATATCTTAGAATTCCTCTGTTGTTTAAAATACCATGTCAGGGGCAGCTAAGTGGCTCTGTAGTTTGAGAGCCAGTCCTAGAGAGGGGGAGGTCCTGGATTCAAACCTGGCTTCAGACACTTCTTAGCTGTGTGACTGCTGGGCAAGTCACTTAATCTCCATTGTCTAATTCTTATGGCTCTTTTGTCTTGGAATTAATTCATGGTATTAATTCCAAGATGGAAGGTAAGGGCTTTTTAATTTAGCAAATGAAATAAAATGGTAGATTATTGCTAATAATCCTTATAAGAAAAAGTTACAATGGTTATTTTTTAAAATTTAGACCCAGAATTATTATTGTAACATCTGTTTAAAAATAGAAATATGTGCACATTCTCTAATAACTGTCTTTTCAATGAGGATAGAAAAATTCCCACCCCTATAAAGAATTATTTATATTAAAACTATCTTACAGGATCAGTTGTTTAGGGACTGTTTACCCAGTCTTTAAATTATAAAAGCTCATTCCTTTATGTTTCCTTTTTGAAACTTGCTTTAGTTTTGTGATCTATGATGACATAGGTTAATATTCTTTTTCACTTGCATAGAAGGGAATAGGTATCCTCTTTGTTTCTATTACCTAATATTAAAAGCTAGAGATTTCTGGTATAGACTTTTCTTTGCACTTTTCTCAAAGAATAGTTCTTTTGTTTACCACAGCCACCAAAGTCCAGTACATAAATCTTGTCCAAGACCAGTAAACCTGAATCCAGTATATAGAAATTTAGGGTACATTAAATATTGTATCAGAAAAATGTATACACTGATTAAATGGAGGCTTCATAAATATAGTTAGAAGAAGAATAATTTGTACCATTGTATACGTTAAAAAGGCATTCATAGATGTCATTGCTTTTTGGAAACACATTGAAGCCCAAAAGAATTATTTGCTCTAGAATAAGTCAGTAAATAAGCATTTATTAAAAATGCATGTGTCATACACTGTACTAGAAGATGGAGATTTAAGTATAACAATGAAACAATACTTATACCCAGTGAACTCTTATTCTAGTGTGAGATGAGTACATATAAAAATATAAACAAATTAATACAAAGTCAATAGATATCTATTTTATATATGCCAACATACATTGATGTATGCTATTTATTTATGTATATATGTGTTTATATATATATATATATACAGATGTATAAACATACAAAGAGGCTAAATACAAAATATTTTGGAAAGGAATGTGCTAGCAGTGGCAGGGAGATGAATAAATGGTATGGGAGCTACTTTTAAAGAAACAAAGAAATTGTATGGGATGGAGGTAAGGAATGGGGAATGGCCAACGTCAATGTGTAGAGCTGGGAGGGTAATATATATATTTGTTTGTTTGTTTCTTTGGTCCCCACCATATCCTTTTTGGCTTCTGATTGAAATATCACTATCTCTGTAATCATTTACCAGCTGAATAGGTTTCATGTCTTTCTTTTTGTTTAAGAGGTTACTAGTAAAGAAACTATTAAATGAGATGAGAACTTTTTTTAAACCTAAATTGGGAGTTTATTATGGGACATCCCTCTTCTAAGGCATCCTGACCATCACTTTCCCAAAACAGATGGCTCTCCAACTGATTCATGGCAGTATTTATGAACTACATTATATAGTTTTTAATTTAATGATATTTTATTTTAGTTATTTTACATTTGATTGCTTCACTTGTTTTCATAGAACACTTTCAGTTGAAAGAGTGAAAAAGAGTATCATTTTCAAATGCTTAATTGCTACTAAGATTTGGCGATGATTAAGTAAAATTTTGTTTTAAACTATTAAATGATTTTGGAACTTGCCAAAGCATACTTTAATTAAATTGCTATCAATGGAGGTAATCCAACATAAAAATAATATTAGAGCAAATGTAACATTCAGTACCTACTTAACTATTTAGATGAGGATAATTAAAACTGGCATCTTTATTAAAGAAAAAATCCCATCAATTTAGAATTGCTCTTTAATGAATTTATTTGGGAGCTTTTGCATTAAATATTTAAACCAGATTACAAAAAATATTTTATGTCCTTAACAAATTGTTCAATTTTTAATATTTAGTATTAATGTTGTATTTTCTTTGTTCAGTGTGCTTTAATTCTGGTCTTTGGCATTTAATTATTTTTTACCCTAGTCTATAACAAAACAGTATACATTTTCAATGGGGTGCATTTTAATTTCATAAACAAGATATTAGGAAGGAAGAATAGTTTTGCCTACATAGATAAAAAAGTAATGTTATTACTATTAATAATATCATTATTGTTGTTATTGCTGTTGTTCTTCTTAATCAGCCCTGTGATTTCAATTGTAGGGAGATCTCCCAGTGAGAAATTTTTTATCTTCTAATGCAATCTACTCTTCTGGTTTTACTCTTATAATGTGGCCCAGGTCACTGAAATGTTAAGTGACTTGCCCAAGATTATTATCATCATTATTTTCATTGTAATTTAAATGTTGTATCTTTTCAGTGTTTACAAAGGGCTTTCTTTAGAAAAGTAGGTGTTACAAGTATATATTCTTTCTTGCACGAAAAGTTCATATAACTAATTATCTGAAAACGTATCTTCCTATGATCAACCTAAACTTGATGTTATTGAGGAGAAGGAAATAGAGATCACCTTAGAAGTCTTTATTTGATTAATCAAAGTCAGAATTCCAGTTTATAAGCAAGTATACATAAACCATTGTTCTGAGTACAGGAATGATTGAATTAGATAAGCATGAGCTATTTAGTTTATCCAATTTATGAAATTTGGTTTGTAATATATATGGATGTTTTAGGTAGGATATCTACATAAAAACACCTGTTTCACATGTCTTTATCATAATAGGACCTTAATAATGATTGATTTGAATTAGATTGAATTTTATGCTGCTAAAATTAACAACTGTATGTCAGTGGGAGGGGTACCACTAAGTTTAGGTTGGATCTCTTCAAAAAAATGGGAATTTTCTTTTTGGAAAATAGAGTATGAATACCAAGATTTTTGTGAGCAAGTTCTAGGACATATTATCAGGAAAATAAAAATGGACTCATGCACAGGGATGACATTTTATAAAATCTAGGCATGGAGTTTGTCAGATGTAGTTGAGTAAATGTGAATTCTCAGAGTTCTGTAGCTTGAAGATAGCCTTATTATGTGTAGTTACTGATATTCTTTCCATATAAGCACTCCTTGAAATCTCAGCTTCTATTATCTTATATAGCTATGCTCATGAAAAATATCTGGTTAACATCTCTAAGTGATGACTCATGATATTTCTGCCTTGATATGAAAGTTTTTACTCTGGTTGGATGAGCTCTGGATTGTGTTGCTTTGAAAGTATTTCTTGTTTTAATTAGTCATAAATTTGTACTAAAATGCCTTAAAAGTAACCCTTGCTGCTATTTTGTGTGAAGGGAAGGAAGGAAGGAAGGAAGGAAGGAAGGAAGGAAGGAAGGAAGGAAGGAAGGAAGGAAGGAAGGAAGGAAGGAAGGAAGGAAGG
>NC_058133.1:401011141-401018859 GCF_016433145.1 Gracilinanus agilis | reverse complement strand
AGAAGGAAGGAAGGAAGGAAAGAAGGAAGGAAAGAAAGAAGGAAGGTAGGAAGGGAGGAAGGAGTGAAGGAAAAAAGGAAGGAAGGAAGGAAAAAAGGAAGGAAGGAAGGAAAAAAGGAAGGAAGGAAGGAAAGAAAGAAGAAAGGGAAAAAGGAAAGAAGAAAGGAAGCAAGGAAGTAAAGGTGATTTCATGAAAAAAACTCTTAATATCTCTGGACCATTTCCCCTGGGTATGAGAAGAATTTGTAGCTTTCCCCTTTGACTTTCTCTTATGTGTGAATATCTCAAAAAGTGCTTGTTTATTTATTAATAGTGACCTATTTTTTGTTAAGTAAGTCATCATATTTGAAAATAATTTTTGTTTTGTTTAAACCTGATGCTGTTGCCTCACTTTAGTATCTATCACAGAAGTACTTCAAGCAGGGTACCTAGAAAGCAATAGAGACTGCTCTCTGCAGCCACAAGAGCAAGGGAAAAGATTTCAGATGCTGAACCTGGAGGTAAGAGGATTCACTCTATGATCATGTGATCTGAGCTGAATCTCTATGTCTCATTGGCTTAGTGGTTCCAAAGTGCTGCTGCTTTCAGGGTATTTATTATAGGTTTAAGTGAGTTTTTTCAGTTGTAAAGATGCTTGTTCAGCTCATGTTTTCGTTTCAAAGAACAAAAAAATCAAATCTCTTCACAGGCAGAGATCATTTTCAGCCCTTAACCCCTTGACTCAAATGCCATGCTACATATTGCTGAAGGAACTCACAAAGGAGAGAAATGTATTAAATGCTCTAAATAGTCATATTTTGCCCTGTGGCTAAGGATTTAAGCTCTATTGATTTTTTAAATGCATGCAATAATACACAGTTAAGGGAGATTTAAGTATAAAGAAGTCCTATGAGTTCTTCCTGCAAGGTAAGAAAATATATAATCAAATAAGGAAATAAAAAGTATAAAATCAGTATTGAGTTAAAAATCCTTAGAAAAATATATAGACAAATGACTTCTTGCATTGTTTAGGAACATATGTAATTAATAATAATTAGATTTTATTTATCTTATAAGAACTCGTTAATTTTAAGTGAGACTTATGACACAATCAGCATTTTAAAAAGATAATAAAACAAATCAATATTATTATTTTCTTCACATTGGCTCAGATTATAGATAGAAGGAATTATAAAGTTTTCCATAGCATTTTTATCCAAAAATTCAGTGACTCACAAATAATGTATTTTTTAGGCTGTTTAGTATGAAATAAACCCATAGGAAGACTAAATGATTTACCTAAAGTAATCTACAAGTTAGCTAGAGGCAAAGGTAAACGCTATGCAAGAATCCTGCTTTTGAATCCTCAATGTTTGTTGGACTTTGCCCACAGACACTTCAGGTAAAAGTATTATTCTTGAACATCAAAAAATATCTGTAATTCTCACTTTATTGGTCCAAGTCACTGACAAAATTCAATTCATCAAACATTTTAAACTATCGATTTACTTTTCAAGTTACTCTGCTAGGGATATAAAAATATAAAGGAAACACAAAGCTTTACTGATAGAGCTTAAATTCTACTAAAAGGTGAGGAAATAGATAAAATATGTATAGAAACAGAGTACTGGAAAATTAAGAAATAGGAGAACATTTAAAATAGGAAGATTATAGAAAACTCCTTCAAAGAGGTGGAACCTATGCTGAACCCTTAAGGAAAGCAATGATCCTTAGAGCCAGATGATGAATGAAAGCATTCCATGACTGAGTTATAACTTTCATGCAAATATGGATGTAAAAGATAGTATCAAAAGTTTGGAGATTATAGTTTATAGGTCAGTTTGGCTAGAATTTAGAGTTCATAGAAAGGAGTAATATAAAAAGAGTATTGAGACATTGAGGGGAGCCAGATTATCATTCAGTCCATAGGCTTTTATAAAGTGCTTTCTATATGTCAGGCATTATGCTAAGAGCTACAGATACAAAGCAAGGCAAAAACAGGGTTCCTGCTCTCAAGATGCCCACAGAGATCCTTAAATGATGAATCCTCTTATAGACATGAAAAGTTATTGAACAAGGCAATGATATGGCTAAGCCTAAGCTTGAGGGAGATGATTAGCAGTTAGACAACAGATAGACTGGAAACAGAATCATTTTATTGTCTCCAAAATAAAACTCTTTGCTTAAATACCAAGATAAATTTGGACTCTGCCTCTTTCCATCACCCTTCTTCTCACTTGCCACTTTAATCATCATTTCTTTCCCTATTCAACACAAAACGCCTCCTGGATTGACTTCATCCTCAACCTTACCTGTCATCAACATGCTGGCTGAATAGCTGAAAGGAGAGATACCAAGAGATGTGGAAACCCTTAGTCCCAACCTACTCCAGCATTATTCCTTATAGTTAGACAGTAGAACAATTATCTGGGGTAAGAAAAGACTATCTGAAATAGGGGAGCATTACACCTTTAGAATCAGGACCAAGCTGACTTTCTGTCTCCTACAATGTCTACAATATGTATTATGACTTTCTTTTGGAGATCAGCATATTAGGTCTACAAAGAACAACGTGAAATGGAAAATCTACAATGTGTAGATAATAAAAGCAGACTATGCAATCTGAATATTCAGATGAAAATATTAATTTAGAATAAAATATTCAAATTAGTTATTGATAAAACTGAAATCCCCTCAGAGAATTTTATATTCCTATTAGCATATAATCTTCATTCCCAGAACAATATCAAGCACACACTTGGGTAATCCTGATCCATTCTATATCTATCAATTTAATGACATTATAGATCATGAGGCTTTTATGGAAAGCTTATATCTCCCAAGCTGAGATAAATACACAGTAGGATAACCACTGTTGCTGTGTATTAATAACAATAATCATACTATTTCTAGAGCTATTTATAAGACTTTTAAAGCACTTTACAAATATCTCATTTGATCCTTACAACAGCTTTGAGGCTAAGTTATTATTATTATCTCCATTTTAGATGAGAAAATTGAGGTAGAGTTTACATGACCTCCTCAAGGTCAAATGTCTGGTAACTATCTGAAGTTGAATTTGAATTTAAATCTTCCTGATTTCAAGTCCTGACTTCTATCTAGTTGCTTTGATGATGCTGTTGATGGAGAAAACAAATTCATGTTTGGCCACAATATGCTAAGGATTGTATTTGGCCAGAATGATAACACAATGATAAAATTAGATCTAAGAAAAGATATTCATTGTATTGCAGAACAAGATTTTTATTTGATCTTAAGTATCTCTCCTTGGATGACTCAGGAGTTGGTAATTCATATGTCATATTGTCTGACTTTCTGACCTCCTGCTTTTCATCTTCCTGGCTGTTATGTATGGAGGACATTTCAGTGTTTATTAGGACCTCCACTGGAGGAAGATTTGCCTTTATAATGGTTTGGTGAGGGCCAAGGTTAACTCAGATAAGATTTGAACATTATCAGTGGGCTTCTTTTTTTTCTTGGGATCCTTTCCCTGGTCTTAATTAGCACGGTTAATTAAGGGCTGACTATTCTTTTCCTCTAAGCATTTCTTTCAACTAACTGATCGATAACTTTTTAATGAAGCTAGAAGAAGAAAGGGAAGCAAATAATCATCAATGTCCACCTTATCCCCTTCCCCAAATAAACAAAAAAGCGACACACAAATAAACAGCTAGGACTGCCCTCAACCTTATGCAAAAATACTTACCTTTTTTTTTTTTGTGGGGCTGAGGGATAGATAAGTGAAGAGATTAGTGTTAATGGCTTTAAACATTTTAAATTCAATATATCATATATATATGTATATATATAAACATCTTAATAGGTGCTAATATTTGCTATACCATTTTCAATTTAACTTTTCTGAAATGTCACAGCACCCTATTAAAACAGCTTTCAAGCTATTGCTCCTCCTAAAAGGAGATAACTTAACCTTCCCTACATATAGATTTTTAGTCAAACCATTCCATTTTGAATCTCCAAAAGGATGAAACAGTGCAGGATGCATATCCCTAGCAATCATGCAGAGAGACTAGAGAAGGTCATTTGCACTTATGTGCTAGACATACCAAAAAAAAAAAAAAAAAAAATGGTTGGGGGGGATGGATTTGGAGTTAGGTCTTGAGACAGTAGTGAGCAAACACCACTAGGTGGCACAAGCACTCCTTTAGCTTTCCTCGCTTTCCTGGTGTGGGCTGTAATTAGGTCAGTGTATGTTAAAGTAGGACTGAGAGATAAATAAAGTAGATTTTCTTCTCCGGAACACACTGCAGTTTAATTTCACTTCTTCTCTCATTGTGTGATGAAGGTGGATTTAACTTTTAAAGGCAAAGAGACAATCCTCTGCTAGCATTAAATGGAAAGGCTTTGGGAGAAGGGTTGATTCCAGCTGATAAAGAAAAAAGCTTCCTCTTCCCTCTCTAACATTGATATTCTGGTCATCATCAGAAGGTAAAGTACTATATAGGGTGGATTAGATGTATAGAAACCTGAAACTGAAGGAGACTTTGAGCATGTGTGTATCTCTGTGTGTTTTCCCCAAGTTGAGGCATTAGGGTACTAAATAAAAAGCATATATATGTGCAAATAAATAAATAAATACATGAATGAATGAATATTAAACACATATTTTAAAAAATAATTTATTTAATATATATTTTTCCCCTTAGAACTGTTTGGAATTTTGCTAGAAGCCAGAAATATTTTAAGCTAAGGGGAAAAGAAATCTATACTCGAGTACAGATTTTTCCTTTCCTGCTACATGACTCACTCCTGAAGAGGTCTGGAAGGTCAAAGTTAAAATGCTGGACTCTATTTAGTCTCACTTCTTGACTCAGAACCACCTATGTAATCCTTCAAGGTCAATATCACTTCAATAAGATGGACTTGGAGAGACCAGCATCATTAAGCAGCCCACAGATTCATGAATGTCATACCTGGATTCCTTGATTATCAAAGGACACCAGGGGTTAGTTACTGTGGTCACTTAGTGAGAGGCTGTAAGGAAAGGAAGGAGAAGGACAATTACAGGAAATTACTCCTTGCCCCCCCCCCAAAAAAAAAGTGCCGATCAACCCATTGAAATTGCCAGAGTCAAATCTTCTTTGCTAAAATAAAGGGTAATAAGAAACAAGGTCAGACCTCTTGCAAATGACAACATTTCTAAGCATGAGTCATTGAACTCTTCTCAGAATTGAGATCCAGTGCCCAGTTGTCTCTCTTTCCTTTACATTATTCAGCCTTTGCCCAAGGTGAACCTAAACTCAAAGAAGTGGGGGGAGAGGGTGGACAGGGTTGCTCCAGCAAGCAAATGAGGAAAAACATCAGAGATAAGCAGATAGTAGTAGTGTGCAACTTTTAGAAAGAGACTCAGGTTTCCTTTTTAAATCTTTTTTTTTTCTTTTTAAGGACACAGAGCCTAAAAGGACCTTCTCATGAACCCACTATAGCACAGCACAGTTGCTAGTGGCTTTATGTTACCCAATGATTTGTTCAAACATATTGAAACTGGAATTCCACCTGGTTAGCAATACCTCCTGTTTGTGCAGGCTGTTTTCCATCTGTGGCCACAGATGATGTGACTGCAGACGTTGTGTGCTATTCAGTGTTCTGGTGTTTGCCTACAGAATCATAGACAATCAAATTAAAGCTATGTGCAAAAGAAATTTCCCATTCTTGATAGGATGCACTGCATGTTTCTCTTTTACAGTCATGAAATAATAAGAAGGAGACAGGTGGGAAGGAGGAAAAGAGAGAGGTAGAGAGGGAAAAAAATGAAATAGTTCTCAAAGCCTTGTTTCAAGGACACAATCGCTGCGTTGTGAGTTTTCTTTCCAATTATACCAACAGTTTCATTTGCTGACAGATACCAGTCAGAAATGGGACAACTGGCTACTGTACTGCTTGTTGAAGTTTAAAACAGAAGAGACAGTCAGGGAGTTGTAATTTATAAAGACAGTGAATTGATCCCCTGATCTATATCTCTAAACATGGATAGATCTCTTACTCCTGGCTGGGGTCTTAGAGGCAAACGTTTAAAAAAAAAAGTTTCTCTCAACTAAATAAAGTTTATTGAAAAGTCAGTGTGGTGATTCTTAAAAGATAGGATTCAGTGCTTTGTAAAAAAAAAATTCAAATTTTTCATAAAAATTCTCACGTTATATGTTTATTTGACAAACTCTACATTCTCTCAAGGCTTAGGTCTATGGCTACGAAGAACCAGACATGTTTTATATTTTTTTTGTACTAGTGGGAAATTGAGATGTCTTCTCCATCTGTTTGTAGACAATGAGCAAAGCTGTTCCCCACACTAAGGTAGCCTTTGTAAACCAGACACTTCTCAAAGTGACATCTGCTGTTTTAGACAGAAGAGTAATATAATTTTATCGGACAAGTAGATTAAAGGCTAAGAAGTGTTGGGCAGTGGTATGAGATGCTAAGAGAAGATTTCTTCCCTGGTAATCTTTTAGAGTCTTAATTTAGCAATTATTGAACTTAAGAGTATGGACTAGCTAAATAGAATGCAAATAGCCTGAAAGATGCCTAACTTGTTTAGAAAGTGCTTCAACAAGTTTCTCAAGTAGCTTGCTTTCCTTTTAAAAGCTCAATTTTGGTAGGCACACAATGGACTTTATTCTTTTTCTCTTTTTATACAGGACATGCCCCAGGGCATGTGTCCTTTTTCTGGGCTACATAAACTGGGAACACAAGCTATGCAGTTCTATTGCTATGAACCTATTCAATGGCAAGTGTGTGTAGGTGGGGGGAAGTGATGTTCTTCATTTAGAAAAACAAAAAAAGGAAATAGTTAAGTTAGTCAGATGGGCTCAGTATGGTATAGTAGCTAGAGTGAGGAGGTTGGAGTAAAGAAGATTTGCTTTCAAATGATATATCTGGAACCTACATGTGACCCTGAGCAATTCACTAAATCTCTTAGAATCCCAGGAAATTCCTCAGAATTCCAAATTCCAAATTGTTAATTGCTAAGAAATTGTTAATCAGTGATAGTAGTTTCCACAGGAGGAGTTCTCCAGAGATCTGAAACTGCAGGTTTGGGCCCAAATCTGTCTACTCTATAAAACAAAGCCAAACACATTCCCCCAACTCCCCCCCAGTCCTACTTCCTCTTTTCAAACATTTCCACTTATTAGCAGTTCTTTGTGCCTTTAAATGTATGGTTCTATCTTTAAGAATTCCATGTAAAAATATATTCCTGAGAATTTTTTAAAAATTTTTTTCTGGATTTGGAACTTCTGTTTCCCTGTGTAAATATTATAAAAGCAGGATTGTGTGCTTTTATAGAGATTTTTATCTTTCTCTAAATATTTTAATTCTAAAATATTGAACTACAGTAACTACCTATAAACTGTGACTACAAAGTAATGAGATTTATTTCCATTAGTCACATGTGAAAATTAGTCTTATTAATTTAAAGTCACGCTGGGAAGAAATAGTATAGAACTTGATCTGGAAAGGACCTTAAGGATCATCCAGAATAACTCTAATTTCATAAATGGGAAACTGAAGACAAGAGAGGTTAAATGTCTTACCCAGAGATCATCTAGATCCTTATCTAACCACAAGTCTAAGTATCCTTTTCTTTTAAACCCTTAACTTCTTTGTATTGGCTCCTAGGTGGAAGAGTGGTAAGGGTGGGCAATGGGGGTCAAGTGACTTGCCCAGGGTCACACAGCTGGGAAGTGTCTGAGGCCGGGTTTGAA
>NC_058133.1:400992059-401005743 GCF_016433145.1 Gracilinanus agilis | reverse complement strand
TATATATATATATATATATATTTACTTTGAGAGTAAAATCAATAAGAAAGCACTCATTAAGTGTCTATTACCTTCCAAGCACTCAAAGGTTCTAGAAAGACAAAAGAGAAATGAAACAAGCTTTGCTTTTAAGAAATTTTCATTCTACTGGGGTGGAGGACAACTACTCAGATTACAAAAAGCAAAATATATTAAAAATAAATGCAAAGTAATTTTAGTGGAGGACCATAAGTACCTGGAGGGCAGAATAAGGAAAAGCTTTATGAAAGAAGTTCCACTTAAGCTGAGTTTTGAAAGAAACTAGAGAATCTACAAGGCTGAGATGAGGAAGAAATACATTCAAGTCATAGGGTTTAGGGGCTGCGGATGTAATGTTGTATGCAAGGAACAATGAGTGTATTAAATTAACTTGAAATTTAGAGCTTGTAAAGGTTCACTGTGTTGTTAGTCTGGAAAAGTAGACAAGGGCCAAATTATAAAGGATTTTAAATGCCAAATAGGGAAGGCTATATTTGTTCCTAATGGCATCAATATAATACTGTATTCCTGTTTTGTCTGATAAATTTTAGGGTCATCTCAGCAAACGTAGGTATGTAAACATATGTCCCATATAAAGACACATGGGCAAAATGACATAGAAACCTACTGAACATGTAAATTAGTTTACAAGTAAAGTGTTCAAATATTTGCATTAAACTTGTTAGAAAGGATATGCATGACAAAAATAAATGGAATGAATAGGGTAGATTTGGGAGCACAGGCATGCCTGTATCATAGTATGAAAATGTGAAATAATTTGTAGTTAGGTCAAATGCTACAAAGGCATTTGAAATATTAAATGAACCAGAGAAAGGTTTATCATATAATAAGCATATTTTATTAAGTAATTATAGGAAGACATAGACAGGAATCACACAAGATGAAAAGATGAAAAAGGCATAATCTTAATTGGTGGAAAATCAGATAAAATGATAGATTCATAGGAATATCAATGTGAGTCTTTATACATAAGATAGTACCTGGCATTATGAGAGACACATGGTATGTAATGAATTGTAAAATTTTAATTATGTTATAATTGATTTGCTATTTAAAAGAATCAGGACTAAACCGTAGAAGGTATATATTCTGAAAGGATGGAATTGGATGAAAATCACCAGTACAATTTTAGTTGAATAAGAGTTGCTGTATGAGAACGAGTAATATAAAGAATCTCACTAATGGAAAGAAGGTACTAATCACTCATAATCGTAAATTCAAGCCCCATGGAGATGCAGCTTAGTGACTGTTTCTGTATAGCCACATCTATTGAAGACTCAAGAGAATGTTCTTTTAATTAAAGTCTTTAGAGCATTTATTGCATTCATGATATAAAGTGCTCTGATTTGAAGAGCACTAGATAAGTCCTTCTGCTCAAAATCACCTCCCTTACCATCAGCCCCTGAAAATCTAACATTTGAGATTCATTTCTTTGAATAATTATATAATTGTTATGTGTCTATATGAAAAAAAATTCTGGGGGGGTAACGTTATCAGATATGAGTTCATCATAATGAGTTTAGCTGTCCCTTTCCAATTATAGCATTTAGGTATAGTTCTCTGAAAAATGAAGCACAAAATATGTCTATATAATGGAGATTAGGAAAGGGAGAAAAGTTAGAAGGCAGATATTGCTCAAGATGGAGGAGATGTAGTTGTATTATTCCTATTAGAATTCCTTGATAGCTTGCTGGAGGGACAGAGGAAATATGGGAGCCATGATGATGGTGATGGACAATGAGGATAATAACTGACATATCTATGAAATGTTAAGTTTCAAAAAGTACTTTCCAAATATCTGATCTGAATCTCACAGTAGCAATTGCTATAAATTGGATTATCCCCATTTTACTGCTAAAAAATATAGAACCAAGAGAGAGCAAATGACTTGCCAAAGGTTCTATAGTTAGTGTTTGAGATAGGATCTCAGTTCAGGGCTTCTTGATTCCAACTAGAGAGAGCAATGTAGGAATGCAGGAACCTGGAGGAAAAAGTACGGTTTCAGGAAAAAAGAAAGAGAACACCAAAATGAAAGGTTCAATGAGATGGAGTTCATAATGAGACAAGGCTAGGAAGTATATTTCCTGAATAAAATCTTTTATGTTGCTTTCCAATTTTGCTTTGTGTGTAATACTGCCTTTAGTATTATTTATTTAATGTAAATATATGCCTCTATGTCTAGGTTTTACTTACTGAGCGTCATTTCTAAGTGTTTGATAAAATTAGAAGGTTCAAAATAATATTTACATATTATCTGCCTGGACATAGTATTTCTAGAATCTATTGTTACATAATTTGCATTTCTGTTGAAAGTCCTTCACCACTTCTTAAATTTTTCTTTCTCTTATTTATGCCTTTGTATTGAATCACAATCTACCAATGGTACAAATTGTTGTCCTTTGAAATGTATAACAGAATTGGGAGAAAGCCTGCCTATCCATCCCCTTTCTAAAATTATAAATTACCATACCTATAGCATAATGTCTTGATTTTGAGTCAAATGAGTGGTGTCCAGATTCAAGATATGAATTAAGAAAATAAATGATTTTAACTTCTCTGTATACTCTCAGCAAGGAATACTTTATAGATGTATGAGGAAAAATCCATACATACTCCACTACACAAGTAACTAATTCTATTTCATTATAGGAGTTAGAAACAGTAAGTGAGATGGGGTACCTGATGTCTTAGAATAAGAAATACAGTACACGTGAAAATATTTTCTTCATATAAAAGCAAAAAAGTTGTGACTGGCCTAATTAGTTAATTAGTGGTAGAAGTGAATCAACTCCAGATTTCTTCATGGAAGTATTACTACATTATACCATATCTCAGGCACAGTTAGACTGATTTTCAATAGAGGAGGCTCTTGTTATCTGAGAATTTCAATATCAGAATTTAGTAATAGATCCAAATCAATCGTATCCATTATTTCATTGTGGCAAGAGCACTTCTAGCAAGGAAATGTCCTTCATCAATGCAAGTCTTCAACTCCTATGTGTCTTACATAGACTTTCTCACTTGCATCAGAAGGGGAACTAGAACTCAAGACTTCCTGTTATCCTCTGAGTTTGCATTTCTTCCCTTTCTGCTCGACCCTCCCTATAACAAGTGAACTTCTACAAAAGTAGCCTGAGACAAATATTCTCCAAACAAGATAACAGGGCATGAACCTGCCAATAAAGGGGTTCTAATGACTGCTTCAGATAGCCAAAAGACCTTTAGAACAAAATGTAGCTTATTTTCATAAGAACAGGGTAAGCAGGGAAATAATACAATTGGTTACAGGGTTGGCAGCATCATGGGGATGAGAACAACTTGATTGGTTACAGAATTGAGGCATGAGGGACAACAATAGTGGTTGGAAATTAGGAATAAGGGACCATCAATGATCTTTTTGAGCAAGAAAAGTTCATTGAGTCCACCTTCAAGGTTAGAGATGGTGGACCACAAACCAGATATAATTCAAGGATATTTCCATGGTGTAAAGACATTAGTCCAGATTTCCTGAGATCCACAAACAGTCTCCAAAAATAATAATTTCCTGAGGCAAGAATTGAACAAGCGATTAGCAAGAGAACTGCATATCTAAACTCCACTCATTACAAGCTAGCTGAATTTCTGAAATTCAGAGACAGAACTTTGACTTGGACAGGTGTAGGACTAAATCAATTATAATATGAAATAAAATAAAATGCAAAAACAGTGTTTGCTTTTCTCAATACGAAAGCAAAAGTCTTTAAAAAATGAAAATATTCCTTAATGAAAAGACCACTTATAAAACAAATGCCTACTCAGATATCCCTCCCTGCTTAACACTAATGTTTATACCCACATATGTTCAAATATATTCTGCTACTTATTGTCAGTGAACCTTCAAAAGAGTATAATTTGACTTCTACCGAAGAGAAGCCCTTGGGAAAATTAATGAGGTCACAGAATATTTTTGTAGCAGTGAACCTCTTTATTATCTTTCTGTAAAAGTCAAATGTGAAAAAAAAAGGTTGTTGTATCAGGCTGTCATGCAGTTTTGTTCTGGGGAAAAAACATGCATGAAAAGTCATCAGTATTTGGTTCCTTCTTTGTTTATTCTGGAAATTAGAAAATTATGGCACTTATAACCTAAATTTGGTTAATATGTGACATTTTCAACGTTTTTAGTTTCATTTTTTCAAAATAAAGTTCTGAAATAACATTTTGTTTTCACTATTTACTATGAAATGTTAGTAGATTTGCTTTAAGTGGATTTTTTTCTGCTACTAATTATCCTTGGATAACAAGCCTTCCTGTACTTAATCACATACTAAGAAAATAGACTTTAAATGTTTGATAGAATTCACTTACATCTGGACTTGTTCCCCACCCCTCTTCTAGAGTTTATTTAAGCTTTGGTTATTTTCTGCATTTAAGAGAAGTTATATATACATTATGTATACATATATACATATATGCACAATTGTATATATAATAGGCACATATATAGTTTTGTTACTCTGAGTTTTTTAATGCTTTTGTTGGTTCATTAAAATTTATTTTCATTGGCATATAACAGTAGTTCCCATAATTTTCTTCATTTTTATTTCTATTCATTGTAAAATCCTCCTTTTCACTTTTATTCATGGCAATTTACTTTCTCCTCTTACTTTTTGATGATCAGCCAATTATTAACATGTTTTATTGCTATTAAACACTTTATTATATTTATTAGCTCAATGTTTTTTATTTATGATATTTTTTATTTCATTTCTTTTGAAAATATCATTTTCCTGGTTTTCTAGGATTTTATTTTTTTATTTTAAGACATTTCCTCAAGTCATGCATATTATCTGCATTTTTTTTTGATAAAAATGTTCAGTATTGCTTTAGGCATAGCACAAAAATTATGATATGTTACCTCATTGTTATTTCTTTTAATATAATTATTTATTTTCCCTGTGATTTCTTCTTTAATTCACCATTTAAAAATTTTAACTTTATTTGCCATTTAAATCTGTCATTTTTATATGTTCCAGAATGATTGCAATTATTATTGCATTTTTGGGTGGAAAGGATGTGTTTAATTTTTTTTTTCATTTATTTATGAGGTTTTGTGTGATAGAGTATGATCCATAATTGTAAAGGTTCAATTAAATGCTAAATAATAGCTATATTCATTAAGAGTATAATTCAATATTCACCAAAGATCTGGTATACATAATTTTTCTAATATTTTCTTCAGATTCTTGATTTCTTATTTTTATTTTATTTTCTTCAAAATTGGCCTTAATCTGAATTACGGAGGATGAAGTTCTCAATAATTTTTTTTGTTTTCTATCTAGTTCTATCATCTTTCTTCGTAAGATTTTATAAATGGGTTGGTTTTCTGATGTCAAATTACTTGTCACGAAGCTAGTAATTATCTGAGGTCAGATTTGAACTCAGAAAGATGAGTTTTTGTGACTTTAAGACTGGCACTCTATCCACTGTGACACCCAGCTGCCCAGTATATAACCAGTGAGTAGTGCTGAAGGTGAAGTTGAAAATGCGTAAAACATGTTAATAAGAAATTTAGTGATAGAAAGAAATCAGCTGGTCACATGGTCAAGATAAAGAGTTGAGAGATAGTCGGTGGTCCTCTGTTACCTTCAAAATGCCAGATGAAAGGGAGGAGGGACCCCAGGAAACGGAACGGACTTTTTTATGGTCAACTTTTGGTAAGGCATGGACACACACAGGATGGGCAGTCATGGGTTGGGTTGTAATCTACCTGTGTGGTAACTACAGATGAATATCTGAGATCATTGATCCATTTGAGTATTAATTATAAGGGTTTAATTTTTTTCTTCTAAGTGTATATCCCATAGGAATGTGTTAGGTTTTGCTTCCTAATTCAATGTGCCACTCACCCTTTTGTAACAAAAAAAGGAGGATGAGGAGGAGGCACCTCTGATGAAGCAGGGGTTGTTCTAAGCATTTCACAAATATTACTTCATTTAAAACTTGTTATCCTCATTTTAAAGTTGTGGAAATTGAGGCAGGCAGCAGTGACTTTCTCAGGATCGTATAACTAGTAACTACATAAAGCCAGATTTGAACCAAAGTCTTCCTTAATCCAGAACAAGTGCTCCATCTGTTGATCCTACTAACTGCCTTAATATTATACATAGGTCAGACTTATTTATATTGATGGTTATATTGTTAAGATTGCTTTCCACAACAAACCAATTATATATTAGTTCTCCTTCCACCACCATATCTTTTTTGGAAAAAAAGGAAAAAGAAAGAGGAAAAAGGAATGAAATCAGCTCTAAGGATCTGCAGCAATATGGCTTGGAATAATCTCAACTTTGCACTCTATCCCAGCTCAGATCCAAATCACTGAGTCATTGTTTTTTTGTTTTTTTTTTTCTATTCTATTTTGGATCTTTCATAGCCAAGTCTTAAAAACTATAGTTCATTTTCCTCTGGGCACCATCCTCTCTGATTCTACCTCCCCCCTCAAGCTCTTCATTCACTTCACTGAATCAAACCAGTGTCTTACTGCTTCACTGGACTTCTATCATTACAATCTTTTCTATTTAAAGCCTTCCCAGGCCAGATAAGGGTCAAAAAATAAAACAAAACAAAACAAACAAACAAGAACAACAAAACTCTACTGTCCCCTGAATGCACCTCTATGTTTGAAATATTGTCTTTCATCTTACTGCAGTTATAATATATGACAAATTACACCCTAGTTCTCCTCTCTTTCCCTAGGGTATGAGTTATTGTTCCTGTTGCTGTTTTTCATTTTTTGAATGGCCAAGCCCTTAATTTGTCTTTCTTTGTTTTATCACTGACCTTCATGAGATAGTAAAATCCTGACAATTGCATCTTCTCCACTTTCCAGAATATAAATACTTCATCAACACTTAGCCCTTTCAAGATATTCATTAAAACAAAAATGTTTCTTTTAAATTCTCTTGTTTTTATTATCTGTTGTACTTGCTTTTTTCTCACCTCATTTTCTCAAAAGCAATGTTTAGAAATAATTGTTAAACATCGATGGTTTTTCTTCCTACAAAACTATGTTCAAAGTTCGTGATAATTTACTCATATTTTAGGAATAATATAATTCCCATTACTTTTCAAAATATCATATTCTAATACTTTCCTTTCTTTCCCATTGTTAATACATAATCCTATACAAATTTGACTAGAGTTCCTTCTTATAGGATCTTTTTTTGCTATGGATTGCTCCCATCTTTGGAGCTGCCACTATATGAAACTTATAGCACAGAATTCAGAGTAAAATGGGAAGAAGAGGTACATAGATTACAGAAAATAAAGCATTATAGAACATCTATATCAATGGAACTGATATAGCTGGTAAAGGGCAATGGTGAATAATTGCCCTTCTTGTTCTTCAACTTAGTTATAATTTTCTCCTAATTTTAAAAGCATCTAAAGTTGTCACTAATTTGAATCTGTAACACAGTGAGTTGACTGGAGATGGGAGTGAATAGATAGAGATCAGGGATTATAGATTTATATTAGAAAGATGATATCTTAGAGGTCATCTAGTTCAAGAGGTGGCCCATAGGTCACATGTGACCCACGAGATTTTCGAGGGTGTCCTGAAACAGAGTAGAGTATAATTGGAAAATATTTAATGGAATAATAAAAATATTAAAATAATAATAGTTCATTTAATTATTAAGTGATTTAAGCAAATAATAAAGTAAATTTGGTAATAAATCAATTTGGTAAAACTTAAAATATATTTAATTTAAATATAATATTATTTAATAAAATCAATAAATATATATTATTTTTTAAAATAGATCAATGCGTGGCCCATTGGGTTCTTAATGTAGCAATTAGTGGCCTACATTTCTATTTGAGTTTGGTACTACTGATCTAGTTAATTTTTCTCATTTTATAGATATCCAATTTGAAGTCCTGAAAAGTGAAGTGATTTTAGCAAGGATGGCAGATAGAGCAGAACCTGTCAGAGTTGGAATTTGAACCGAGGTCTTCTGATTCCATAATCCAGCATACTTTCCACTGTACTACTCAAGAGCATAAAACATAATTTGGAACTAATAATCATCATAAATGATAAGGTGAAGGCCTTTGACTTCCATTTTCCTCATACTTCTTCTGCCTCTAGAGCCATTGAAGTGACCACCACAGGGAACCGTTAGCTAGGTCTAGCATGAAGGGTCTAGGCTAGGAATATGTGCAGAACTGAGGATTTTTGTGTGGCAGTTCCATTTCTTTCCCTCCTCTAGCCTTTTAGAATTTGCTTCTCTTGTGATCTTACATGTGCATAAAGCCTAATCTTTTTGTCTCCCACGATCTTCCAATAATGATTCAACTTGCGTTTATTAAGTCCATGTTATGTGCAAAAGACGATAACTAGGGATGATAGATAATGCAACATTGAAGCTAAATCAATTTGTTTTTGTCATACTATATCAGTGGGTGGTGGTAGGATGGAAGGGAGAAAAAGAATTTGGAACTCAAAGGTTTTTTTTAATGAGTGTTAAAAATAAATAATACATGCATTTTTAAAAAATGTCATATGAAAGGTACTTTCAAGTAATTAGAGGAATTTATTATCTTCTCAAGATTATCCTAACAGGCCCTTTCATGCTACCTCCACTCAGATCGGGGTCTGCTTCTAACATGATTTATTTTTCTGCACTAAACTTGTGAATGACTATTCTTATGTGATTCTAGCACCCCAGTCATGGGGAGCACTAAGTTGTACCACCTAAAGTCAAATAACCTTCCTCAGTCTCAGAATTTCTCCAAACTCTTGCTTATCAAGTGGCAATTAATTATTTTTTTATGATTGAACCTTTCTTCCTGGGGTTTGGCTCCAATGGATCACATTTTTAAAAAATTGTATTACTTTTAAATGAAAATGGATAGACAGAGAGAAATATTAACATATGTTAACCTTCTCCAACAGTAGTTATAACCAATATCACTATCTTGCTCTTTTAAAATATATTGCCCTGTGGGTCATAGAATTTAAAGCTAGAAAACACTTATAGATCATTTTATCCAACTACCCAATTTTACACATGAGGAAACTGAGACCCAGAAGCAAAGTGATATGCTTGAGATCTCCTGGGTCATGAACAGTGTTCTGATTCTGACTCCACTGCTCATTCAACTATCCCCTTTGTCTCTCTATCACAGTCAAATATGCTTCCCATTCTTTATCTCTTGACTGTATTCTCCCTTCTCTTTAGTTCCTTAAATAGTTAATGTTGGCAGCTGAAACTTTGAATATTACTAGCTGAAGAAATACTTTATTGACAGTTGTAATTCCAAGAATCTAATCTCTTGTTTCAATAAAGTAGGGACAGTATAACAAAAGTCTGCTATGATATTGATTTTCAGGTTTCTCTAGAGATGAGGAAAAGACTTGGCGGACAGTCTTTGAATGCAGCCTGATCCCCAGGCAGCCAGCATTTTGCCAGCCATTCAATCTACCCTCCCAAGGGTAAGCATTTAAATCACTGCTTTTCAACATTCTTATTTTTTGAAAATGTAGGATTTTCAGCTCTGAATTGTGTACTAGTTAATTCAAATTGTATTCAAATATTTCCCCCCTCTATCTCTTTTTTAGGACATTGACATGAACTATCATTATCTTCATGATCAATTGTACCAAATTATAGCTGACCTTAGTTATGGCTCACAGATGGAAACTTTCTTAAGGTACTTCTGATATATTAATTCATGAGGCTTCACTTGCTATGACTAAATTTCACCAGAATATCCATATTAAAATAATAGGTCACCATAGCTTTTAGTAGAATTGAATTATCAGTTTCATTTCTTTTTCCTTTTTTCTTTTCTTTTCTTTTGCCTTGTTTTCTTTTCCTTTTTTTTCTTTTCTTTAAATTAAGAGGGCAAAATGTTTTGGTGTGTCTTGCCTTTGATGGTGTGATACAGACAGGACCTTTTAATAAAAAAAAAAATGTTAACCTGAATGTTTGGGAGAAACTACTGAATCTTATTTCAGGGAATCTGTTCTAGCTGTTTAACTTGAATGTACTTTCAGCAGTGGTTCAGACTAATTCATCAACATATTGAAACATATCTTTTTAATTTTTAATCACATTTGTAGATACTATTTCACCCAGTATGTTTTTAAAAATTGATATTCTTCAATTATTTTTATATTTGAGTCATTTCTTAATACAATTCCATTTTCAATTCAATGATTCTTTGCCAGCAACAAGTAAAAATAGATAACCAAAAATAATCAACACAACCATGTCTAACAGGACATGCAGCATTCTATATACATTGATCTCCTCCCCAAGGAAAGGAGGTAAGTTATTAAATACTGGTTCTAAGTGCATTCTTTCACTCAAAATTAGCAGACTTCAAAAATTCAACAGATAGGATGTCTGAATGGCAAGAAATGCATTTTACATTAGAAATTTATTTTTTATTTTATAAATTTTATTTTTCTACATTGTCAATATAATTTCTGAAAATCCTTTTTTGACATTTTGAAATCCATGTTCTCTCTCTCCTTCTCACCCTTTTCCCTCAAAAAGGCAAGTAATATGACATAAGTTTTATATGTATACCTATGTTATCATATAATACACATTTCCTTGTTCTTGTGAAGACATGAGGACACATTTTGCTTACATTAGAGAAAATCCATAGAGGAAATAAAATCAAGTAGGATATGTTTCAATTTGCAATCAAACTCTATCATTTGTTCCATCTGTGGCACTGGATATCCTTTCTTGTCATGAGTCTCTTGGAGTTGTCCTGGATCCTTTCCTTCTTGTTCTCAGTTCAGTCATTCACAGTTGATCATGATAAATCATTGTTACTAGATACAACATTCTCCTGGTCCTGGTCATTTCACTTCATATGTCTTTCCAGTTGTAATTATTTTTTTGTAATCGTCTTTTCTTATGGCACAATAGTATTTCATTACAATCATATACCACAACTCGTTTATCAATTCCCCAATTTATGGGCATCAGTTCAGTTTCCATTTTGTTCACCACCACAAAAAGAATGCAACAAATGTTTTTTATACAGGTAGGTTCTTTTCCCCTATCTTTAACCTCTTTGAGATAATGTGTATGACCTTGAGTGTATAACCTTGGATAAGTCATGTCACTTCTCTTATCTTAAATTCTTTCACCTATAAAATGGGGGATAATATAAGGATTAAATGAAGTCATTCATGTATGTGACACAATTTGTGACTCAAAAGTGTATAAATGACAAATATTATTATCTTGACATATTTTTCTTGCATAAGACTGAATATTGCAATTGCTTACATGAT
The DNA here is from genome assembly GCF_016433145.1 of Gracilinanus agilis. Classification (NCBI taxonomy): domain Eukaryota; kingdom Metazoa; phylum Chordata; class Mammalia; order Didelphimorphia; family Didelphidae; genus Gracilinanus; species Gracilinanus agilis. The sequence goes on along the minus strand of NC_058133.1, from coordinate 400,994,402 downwards.
GAATGTAAAAATGTTTATTGTTTAATTTATTCTGGAGTTTTCCTTTACTTTTTTGTATCTTTTGTCCTTGATTCCTTTCACCTTCCTGTAACCTATTTTTTCGTCATTATAATATCTGCCCGTATAACTCTTTACAATTAATACTATTCCTGACAATTTCAAAATCTTATCATTTCATTAAAGCATATCATTTTTTTAAGCGACAGAATGGAATTACAGTAACCTGAATAGTTTAAGGATATCATCATTTCATTACTTGGCAGACAAAGAGAGTATGTAAGTGATATTTTCATCACAGCAAACATTTGGAAGGCAATGCTTGGAGGAAGCTTCACCAAATGCATCAACGAAAGGTCGTTACTGTCCCTTTGTTACCACAATGATTCATTTGTCAAATATTATGTTTAAATAAGATAACAGATTAATTGGAATATTATTTTAAGATCACACAACAACAAAAGTGGATACAGGCAATGCTCTTGCATGCTTCTTGACAAATTAACACCATCATTTGTAATCTTACAACTTGACACATTGCATTTTTAACACAGTTTAACTTTATAAAAGTACTTTCTATGAGGCAACAAATTCTAATCTTTAGAAAAGAGGGATAATTGATCATTTTGAAATACTTAATAATTTCATGAATCATGGATTTAAATTTTTGATTTTGTGAATATTCTTTTAAAATGGGAAAATTTTTCTACATTATATCTAATTGAAGGTAATGATCAAATATCTGAATTTCAAGTTTGCCATATGTAATACTTATAAAGTTATTTTTGAATATGAAAATATTATATTGGAGCTATTGTACATGGTGAGGAAACCCATCAAACTCCCCAAAGGGTGCATGCTTGATTTTCTGTCTTCTGGCAGCCAAGGTCAGCCTCATTTTCCTGAAAGTGTTTAAAACATTTTTAGAGAAAAGAGTATCTTGATGGATGGAAGCTAGTCCTTTGATGAACCGGGGTGAGTAAATGGTTCACCCATATGAGGCAAATTGCTTGTTACAGAGCAGGAGGGTACAATTTCATAAATTATTTTGTCCAGGGCAATCACACAGCATCCTGGTGGTCCAGAAGTATACATTTATGGCATCGAGTTGAGAAATTTATTCCTAGAGAGTGTTTTATTCATGTGAGCCTATTCATCAACTGTATGAGTCCTATATGTCACAACTTATTCATGTAAATATGTATATGCAGGCATATCATCTATATATGCATATGTATTGTATCCTATACAAGTGATAAGTATAATTGAACTGCTTGTGTGCATTATCATGTAGAATAAGGAGTCTGTGCCATGACTATTAAATAATGAGACATCTGCATTGGCTTGGGGAGTCAGTCTCATCACTTTACAGTCATACCTCATGCATATGGATGCCTACACGTATCTTCTGGGGCACTGGAAAATAAAATAAAAATAGCATCATTATTATAGTGCGCTGAAACCTGAATGTGGAAGATCTGGAAAAATGCAGTTGACATTGCTAATTTGATTGCCTTACCTCCATAAAATGGAAAGGGAAAAGGAATCATGGAAATTATAAAAAAAATCTGAATTTATATCAGCATTTATTTTGAGGGATAAATGTAAAAATGTCATTAATACAGTCATGGAGGTTTCAGAGATATTTTTATCTTGACAATATTTTAAGCACTGTAAAATCCTGAAAAATAAATCTTTTTAAAACATTTAAATTATGTATAAATTTTAATGTTATTGAAGGATTCTCAGAGAAAAAAATATTTTTTTAGGAAATAATTTAAACTTGATATATATGTATTTTGTGGAAGTTTGAGTAATGTAGTTTTTAGGGATTCAAGATATTTCTAACTATATAATTTCTCATTGTTACTGATATACTGCTGATGGCATCACACTATATATATTCAAACATATACATAGATATGTGTGCATGCATATATATATATGTGTGTATAGAGACACACTATATACATATATTTATAAACATAGAAAATAGTTCGTATATTTGCATGTATGAAATATTTTGTAAGTTTCTCTCAGCAACATGAGAAGAAATTCTCGAATACTTTTTGGGCATGTCAAGAGAAAACTCTGAGATCATGACAGTCTCCATCTAGGTCAGCATCCTTTAAAATCATGAATCTGATAAAATGTGGCATTCCATAAAAAGGATTACAAAGATGACTATTACATTTTCCTTCAGATAAATAATTTACTGCTTTTGGACAAATTTCTCCCACTTTCTTCCTAGCTTTATTTTTTTTATGTTTATTTACATTTATTAATATTCATTTTTAACATGGTTACATGATTCATGCTCCTCCTTTCCCCTTCAACCCCCCCCCC
>NC_058133.1:400970999-400983554 GCF_016433145.1 Gracilinanus agilis | reverse complement strand
ATTTTCCTCCATTAAACTAACACTCTTCTTATCCTAGAAAGGAATTTTTTTGTGCAAAGCCTTTTTGATTTAATATAATAAAGATTCTCTCTTAACTTTTGAAATGACCTCTAAGTATGTGTTTAGTTAATTTTTCCTCTAACCTGAGTTCTGAAACCCATATAATCTAAAGTACTAACAGTTTTCTTCTTCTTCTTCTTCTTCTTCTTCTTCTTCTTCTTCTTCTTCCTTCCTTCCTTCCTTCCTTCCTTCCTTCCTCCTTCCTTCCTTCCTTCCTTCCTTTCTCTCCTTTCCATCATCCTTTGTTCCACCCTGTCCCCTTAACCATATCTTCCTCTCCCACCTGTTCTTTCCCTCCCTCTCTCTCTTCTCCCTCTACTCTTCCCTCTCCTTCCCTGTCTCCCTCTCCTTTTCAATCTCCCTACTCATTCCCTCAATAGGATTGTCCTGAATATCTTCAGAGTGCCCTCTGTTGCTCAGGAGGTGTCAACATCATTTTTGATAGCAGTCATAATTCAAGAATGTATTGCCATGGCTCTCAAAGGACTCTCTCATCTAACATCTAAACAGGACATTGCAAATTTTCTCTGGACCATTATCCATATTAATGATTCAGGCTTGTCAGAGAATTGTGAAAATCCCCCTCATTAACAGATGTAAAAAAAGATTTTTTTAACACTGGTAAGAACAATTTAAATTGTGAAGCATGAAATTTGATTGCTAACTCATCTATTTTCATTGCTCCCCATGCTGAATCATGAACATATACCCTAAAATTCCACTCAGAGATTTACTTCCTCTACAGATCAAAAAGCTGAAAAAGCTGTCATTCCTGTCAGAAACACAATTGCTACTGCCCTTTTAGATGAGAGAAAAAGTCTGTTAGTAAGCATTTAAAATGTTGCATCTGTGTGCATGTTTGCATTTGGAAATCAGAAATATCAACATCATGCTTGCTGGCATTTGTTAAGGTCCGTAGAACACAGAGCCATTTGGAAGATTCTACAGCATCCAAGTGGTATTCATCAATATCATATTTGAATAATGAAAATAGTTATTTTGTACTGTGTCCACAGCAATAGAGCTGCTCCCATTACAGCCAGACTTGAAGTCTACATTATTAAATGGGAATGTTTAAGCTGCAGAGGAGCTCACTGACCAAATTCATTATTGTTTTTGAAGGAGGAAGATTCACAGCATCATACATTAGGAGCTGGAAGAGACATTAGAAATCATCAAGTCTAACACCTCATTTAACAGATGAGAAAATGAAACCCAAAGAGACTGTGAATTGCCCAATGCCATACATTGCAGGTAAACATCAGAAGTGGAATGCAAATCCAGATCCTAATAATTCAAAGTCCACAATCCTTCCACTAATCAACCCTTTTTCTGTAGAATTAGGAGACCTCAGTAATGATTAAGGACACTTTTCCTTCCTTCCTTCTTCCTTCCTTCTTTCTTTCCTTCCATTTTTTCTTCCTTCCTTACATTCTTCCATTCTTCTTTCCTTCCTTCCTCCCTCCCTTCCTCCCTTTCTTCCTCCCTCCTCCTTTCTCTGTTTTTCTTTCCTTCCTTCCTTTCCTCCCTCCCTTTCTTCCTCCTTCCTTCTTTCTCCTTTTATTCTTCCTTCTTTCCTTCCTTCTTCCTTCCTTTCTTCCATCCTTTCTTCCTTTTCCCCTCCCTCTCACCTTCCTTCTTTTCCTTCCTCCTTCTTTCTGTTTTTTTCTTTCTCCTTTCTTCATTTTTCCTTCCCTTCTTCCTTCCTCCTCCTTCCATCTCTTCTTCCTTCCTTTCCTTCCTCCCTCCCTTTCTTCCTTCCTCCTTCTTTCTTTGTTTTTTTTCTTTCTTCCTTCATTCTTCCTTTCTTCCTTCTCCTGCCCTCCTTCCTTCTTCTTTCTTTCTCTCTTTCCCTATCTCTTTCTCTCATTTCTTTCTTTCTCCCAAGAAATTCATTTATTTGTACATATTCATTAAGGCACTAAGTAATGGATTCAGTAAATGATGCCAAGTCCTCTGACTAAATGCAATACTCATTCCACATCTCATGCTGCTGCTTCTAACCCTGTAAAATCCATAAGGACACTATCTAGCCACCTGGATTCTGCTTTGGGAAAGGTTTAGAATTAGTCAGAGAAGGATGAGATGACTCCATTTTTTTCCCTTTTAGTCCCAATAAGCAACAAATTATTCCACAGTAATTCAAAAGACAAATACACAGCATTGACATTGTGCTTTGAATTATTAGAGCGACTTTTCCATTTGTTCAAGCATAGACTACACTCTGTGCCTGGACGAGAGCATTTGATCAAAGCCGAATGCTGGGACTTTTGTGAGGCATCTGCAGGCTGTAGAGCCATTGTTGTTGGACAGGGCCAAGAGTTCAAGTAGTGCTTATAATGCATAGAGGCGTAATGAAAGATGGCAGGGAGAAAAATTGTGATTGCGGTATTCTCATCTCCTGTTCCAGCTCCCAGATGTCTGCTGTTACTACTACAAACACAATTCATTGTACCCAGAGTACAAGTCATGTCTCGCTGTAACCGAGTGTGCCGTCTGACTTTCCAATCATGGAGTCATTGTTCCGGCTTTCAATCTGTACCCTCTATTCCTCAACTCATACTCAGACACTTAAATAGATGACGTTAAAAAATGACAACTGTACATTGCACCAGGAGAAACACACAACAGCATTAATATAAATCAGTCTCTCTATCAACTGCAAGAAACTTGAGCACTAATCTGATTCCGGTGTGCTACTTCATCGAAGAGAAAATAAATTTTGATTTTTCTAAGGATCTCAAGTTTTTCAGTCCCTATTTATGCAGGTGCTAGATACATATCATTACTGAAGATAATCCTTGATTGAAAAACAGAAGAACTAGTTTAAGGTGCCCTTTTTTCCTTTCATTTTGAGTTCACACAAATATAGTGCTAGTAACAAAATTGAAACTGTGGAAATAGCTTCTACCCCAGAGCTTTGCCAATATATTTATTTTACAAACATTAAAAACTAATGGTTATTTATTGGAAGACTAGCATTATTCATAATCTTGCTAGCAAATAGAATGGCATATGTAAAAATTTAAATGAGCATTATTAATACTAAAAAAATATTTTCAAGTTTGAAAACAAAAATCACTTCATTGGCTTGCAACATGAAAGGTTATTTAAATCCCCAATGGTCAGATTAAACATACACACACATGCATACACATACACACACATATTTTAACATATGGGGAAAGTCAGAGGAAGAAGAGGACTTACAAATAGTCTAAATATTAAACATTTCTTTTTTCTTATATATCTTGTAAAGCTTTAACCCTCTCAAACTCTGCAACTTATCATTTTATTTAATAACATTATATTTAAATTCAGAGATTTTTAGAACTGAAATTAGACCCTAACCAGAGTCCAGTTTATTCACTTTATACATGTGGAAGCTATATTCAAACAGGTTAAATGATTTAGCCAAGATTACACAGCAAATAAAAGGCCATGTCAGAATTTATCACTTTCTCTGTCTCTTTGTCTCTGTATCTCTGTGTCTTTCTCATCCTTTCTCTGTTATCCTCTTTGTGTCTCTCCCTGTGTGTCTACCTCTCAATCTTTACCTCTGTCTCCCTTTCCACTACTCTCTCTTCCCACTTTCTTACTCTCTCTCCATCGTTTATCATCTATTTAATAATCTTTACATATCAGTGTATACATACAAACACGTAGCCTTGCTTTCAAAATAGAAGACAATTTTGGAAGAATTAAAACAATTTAAAGATATTCGTAAGAATAAATGTACATGTCTGAATCTCTAGTCTATGTCTACATATCTCTTTTCAGAGACAGGGAGGTGAAGACAAGGAAGGAGAGATAGACCAACACAGACACAGAGAGAGATAGAGATGATAAATAGAATGATGATTAAACAGAGTGATCAAGCATAAGATGAAGGGACAAGCAAAAAATTAGTTGAAAAAATTTTATTTAAGGAAAACATTATGTGATAAAATGGTGTTTGAAGAAAATCTATATATCTGTATGTTACGATAAATTGAACATATTAAGATGTGTGTTTTAAAACATCTTGATTGGTGAGAATATTTAAGATTGCATTTTGTTTGATGCAGATATTTTATTTTAATTTGATATATAATAGAAATGACAGGATTCTATCCTCTAAATAAATTCATTTCACTTGTGTAACTGGTATGATGAGGTCCTTTGTAGAAAATTATCTACTCAGAACTGCCTAGCTTTTCTCCTTTTATCATCAAGAATATCCTCAACTCATGCATAGACCATTCAGATAAAGATTTTATAGAGATGTGAAAACAGGCATTTGGGTTAGTAGCTGATTTCTTTCTGGTTGTCTTCTTTTTCCTCCTCTGGTAAAAGTGCAATCTGCTTTTTTTCTGATTAAAGTGCTATTCTTTTAGAATGTGTCTCTTGAAAAATTAATCTCCAAGTACCTCAAAAATATGTATTCTCTAGCACAGCTTTCTTCTCTATAAATTTTATTGTATTCAAACACTCAATTCAATTCAAGGTCAAATAAATAGTCAGGAAGAAGGATCAGAGATTCAGAGCTAGGAGTTACTTTGGAAACCAGTAATGAATTGTACATATTACTTAAGTGACTCGGGTTATTTACCAGATTCCCTTCAGAGGGGTATTTTCTGGTAGATAGAAAGGTAAGAATTCTAACTCAAGCTTTTCCCACAATTGAGATAAATTTATAGAATTTTTAACATATGTGAATTCTTCAAGTACTTGGGGTTACTATTGGTTACATACTCTATCTATCTATAAGTATATAGGTATACATTTTAAGCACTTCATGTAATATATTCTAATAATGTCTCTATTTCTTTCTGAAAGGTTTGTGTTCCTGATGCTTTTACTTACAGAGATTTATCCTTTCTACTTTAAGAATAAAAATAAAATTTAGAATCTTTCTAGCCTCAGTTACAAATCTGGACATGCATATCTCACAATAGTATTTCAGTTATAATTATATTGAATTTGAATATTTATCAGACTCTTTTTGAATTCCCATTATCTGGAGTGTTATAGCTTTTCAAGCAGCAAGGGAGAGAGGGAATGCAAGGACGTTTTGGGTTGGAATGACTAATTTCTATTCTCATACCCTCTCCTTTGGTTTTTGCAGCCAAATATCTGAGGTGGGTAGATGGGAGATTGGATGGGTGGGGGAAGTTTATAAATCTTTACTGCAGAAAAAAATTAGAATTAATCACCATAGTAATGGGTAAACATAACAGGAATATTTAAAAAGTAGAATGAGCATGAAGAGGATCATAGAAAATTGAGCTAATTATAAACTAGAAATTCAAAGGCTAAGAAGGCCTATTTTAAATACTCTTAATAATCCAAATATGAAACCACAGCTTTAATTAAATTCATGCCCTAGCTTCCTCTAATGTTTTAATTTTTTAGTAAGATGAACTGAATTCAAAATGAATATAGGATTAAGAAAGTACTTTTTCCTGGGACTTTATGTAGGAATTGAATTACAGTGACCTTTCACATACTGAAAAGGTTTTCACTTTGTTTTGATTCTATCAGGCTAAAGCATCAACAAGGGGATTGTTCCCAAAGATATCATGGCCAGAGCTGCACAAGAGGAATAAAATTAAAAAGCACATGCAAAATCATAATGTTTACTTAGAAAAAAATCCAAATATCTAAGATTAACTTGAAGTAGTTAACTAATTTGGGAAAGCAATAGGCAGAAATTAAGAAAATACCATATTTCATAATAACATTGAAGAAATTATCATAAAATTAAAGTTTATTAATTAATTTTAAGGTTATTTGGCAATGTGGTAAATAAAGGCCAGTAGAGGATATATGTGACTTCATTTTGAATTGCTTGAAAAAAATATCTTGTCATATGTTCCTTTAACCATTATAGTGTTACAAAAATTTCCTCACAATTTCTCCTGCCTGTCCTGAGCCTTTTTCTTTGATATTCTGTACAATCTATTCCTATTCCTTTCTTCAGACAGAACAGCAATAGTTATTCCTTTAGCCAGGCATTTCATTTTCTTTTCTATCCACTGTACCCTCAACATCCTGTTTTTCTCCATTTAGTTTCAGAAATCTAGTTCATTCCTTGTTTGAGTTTTAGTTTTTCTTAGTTTATAACTAACTGAATGCACCTCTTTATCTTCATCCATTTCTGACAACTTTCATCTGTCCTCTTCAATATTATTTCAATGCTTTACTTCCTTTCCTCTGGTAAACCTTAGGGTGGAGTAATAACATAGGGACACTCTTCTCAGTATCATAAAAGAGAAGTTATATTATAGTAAAAAGATCTGATATGGAAATATTAGACAACTTTGGTCTTTTTTACCCAATTCATTTAGGAAGTCAGTTGGAGAGATTTAAAGTAAATCACTAAATGGTGTTTAATTTCATAGCATATTCTTCAGGTGAAATGAAAACTGCTGCAGATGCCATCTAAAGTTCCTGTGACTTCACTGTTTTTATTTTCCCTCTTCTTCTCCATATTATCTCTAGACCCTCAGTAATACCCAGAAAGATATGTTCAATGTAAAATGAAGGTTTGGTCCAATCTGAACAAGTAAATGGATTTAGAAGATAAAGAGAAATGAAAGAATAGTGATAAGAAATTCAGAGGAAGAAAGGAATCATTCAATTTAATTATATTCCATTTTAAGCCATGAACTAAGGACATTTTTCAGTCTATTTCTTTTATCCACACCATGTCAAAACAACCACCTGAAAACATGAAAAAAATCAGCAAGAGTCTATCTTGATTATGTAATATTGAACAATTTAAAATAAATTGGTCAGGTGTTTATTATTTTATATACACACTGTCTATTCACAGTGATTCCCAAAGTGGGCGCCACTGCCCCCTGGAGGGTGCTACAGCAATCCAGGAGAGCAGTGATGGCCACAGGTGCATTTATCTTTCCTATTAATTGCTATTAAAATTAAAAAATAATTTCCAAAGGGCTAAGTAATATTTTTTCTGGAAATAAAAAATAGGTAGTAGGCCAAAAAAGTTTGGGAACCACTGGTATGGCATTGATTCACCTAAGTAATTCCAATTTTCAGCTTTCATCATAAATGTCTTGCCTGTTCAGGAAAGAGTGATCTAGTAAAATTTAGGAAAGGAGAAGAAATCCTCTCATTGGTTGTTAATAGCAGTTCTTCTTTTCAGGAAAGTATTATACTTTCCTTTGTATGAAATATAATCATATATCAAATTTCTTTCAAGACTAATAATATATAGTAAATGTTTTCTCTAGTACTTATGTTCTTCTGTGGCAATCAAAGACTAAAATGTTATCAATCATGAGTTTAATTATCAAGGTTTTGAAATATAATACGTGAAATCTACAAAAGACTAGACAAAGTCTTATTAGGCAATCTGTGCTTACTTAGGGAGGAGGGGTGTTATAATTAATATTTTGCATTGTTCTTTGAAGAAATAGGACTTCATTTCTTTAAATCTCTGAAATCAGAGTTTTTCAAAATGTTCTCCAAATCACAAATAGCAAAAAAAAATTTACTTCGCTAGTAAGGAGACAAAATGATAAGATCACAGGATACTTTATTTAGAGATGAAAGCAATCTTCGAGACCATTGAATCCAGCCCTCTCATTTTACATGTAGGAGTTATAGTGCCTGACTGGGATTCAGAAAGATCTGAATTTGTAATTGACTGCTTGAATTCTCAATTGTAAAATGAGGATAATATTAGTATCTATCTCACAGGGTTGTTGTGAGGATCGACTAATGTAATATACATGAAGTAAAATAAACTTTACAAAGTGTTTTGTATATAAATATTTTATATATGTATATATGGTTTTTTGTTCCATATATATACAGATATATGTTTTATACACACACATGTACACACACTCACAAATAATGGACCTTGTTTTACCCAAACTCAATATGTGCAAATTCAGGTATATATGATTGGCAATGGGAAGAAAGCCAGAAAAATAAGTAAAATAAAAAATATCTATATACTAAATCCATGCTGTTTTCCCAGGCAGCACAAAGTCTTTCAGCAGTTCAATCAGTCACACTCATTCTCAGCCTCAAAAGTGTTAGTGCAAGTCATTACATCAATATTTTGTGGCAAACATTATCTCCCACATCAGTCTGAGTGGAGTTCTTGCAAGTTGATAATGAATCAGAAAAGTGCTTTTCTTTATTTAATTACTGCAATTAAGTTATTAATATTGGCCTGGAGTACAAGAGTAGTGATGCTGGTAGCTCTGATAAGCCTAAAAAAGTTATAAAGTGCTTAGGCATGTTCATATAAGAAATACATTCTAAATAATAGGGTGAAAATTCATGATTTTCAGCTTAGGAGAAGAGTTTTGGAACATATTGGTCATCTAAAACAATGCTGTCCTATATATGTATGTGTATGCATCTGTATCTATGTCTTCTGTATGTTGTTAGAATTATTAAAAAAAGAATTTATATTAGAAGTAGGATGCAACAAAGGAGGTCCAAGGGAGACTACCTGACTTGTTTTTTTATAAAATTATCATTTGACAAATGTTGATTAAGCATTTACTCATTCCTCAATATCAGCATACTTCTACATCCTTATGTTCTCACCATCCTAGTGATTCTGAACCTTGTATAAATCCATTTTCCATCTCCTTCTTCCCATTTTTTTATGCTCACCTCCCTACTCCTAACATCCAGACAATTCACCTTAAATATTCCCATGCCTTCTACATTGTTCTCTGAAACATCTATGCCATAATCCACAAAGTTATTTTCCTTTTAAACCCTTTTCCTTTCTTGATCCAATTTCTGGCTCTCAAAGAGTCTTGACTGCCTCCTGGTGATAATAAATCCTCGATCATTCCTTCTAGCATTTGTAGAATTTTCACTCATTAATCACAACCTCCAAATGCTAACTCACTGGAGATAGTAGGAAAATCAGACTATTCCTTGCTTCCATTGCCATTTCCAAAATCTCTTTTTTTTCCACTATCATTAAATAACTTCTCCCTTGATATTCATTTAACCCAAATTTGTTAACCAATTAAGATTCTGGTAGTTTCAAATCATTAATCTGAAGAATATTTGGCATCCTTCCTTAAGCAGTTCAATGCCTGGGTCTTTTTCTATTCCACAACTATTGCCCTCATAGTAGGGCACTTCAACATACTCCAACAAATATCTTATCTTTCAAGTGCCTAAATCTGCTGAATTCCTATGACTTACTCTTCCATTCCACTTAAGCTAAACAGAAAAAAATATTTGCATTCTTGGTCTCTGCCTTTTAACTCCAAACCCTTTTCTTCTTAGTTACCTTCTATCTTTCATCAGTTCTTTCCCCTACTCTCACCTTAGCATTGGGTGCATTTTTCTCCCTTCCCTATCTTAACTCCTCTCTTAAGGAGTGTCTCATGTTTCAATGAAAAATAAAATGAGTCCATTTGCTGAGCACATCCACATCTCGTATCACTCAAATGCCTTCCCTCACTATTTCCTCCTAAACCTCATTTTCAAAAGAAGAGACAAACCTTTTCCATCCTATATTCTCCATCAGATTGCCCCCTTTATTATCCTTATCCAGCACATCTTAGTATATTCCTATCTACCGACAGCTTACTAGTTACCTATTTACCATGTCTTCTTCCATCTTTAAAATATTTTTACTTGCTTCTACCATCTCTATTAGCCATCATCCTGCACAGGAGTATCTAATAAATGATTAGCAAATAGTTTTCCAAACACATAAACACACTACGCACATTTATATTTAATCTGTATAATTAACTTTTTCTTTGTAACTTTCACAACATAGTAGTTTAACTTCCAATCTCATTCCTCAAATGAAACTACTCTTTTCAAAACTATCAACAATCTATTATTGGTAAATAGAATGGTAATTCCTTCAGCCATTGATACTTTTGGTCACCCTTTTTTTTTCTGGAATACTATCTTCTATTTAGGTTTTGAGGACATTCTCTCCTTTATTTAATATCCTCTGCTGGAAAGTGTGTAAGATCATGCCCCAACTGCAGACATCCTCCAAGAATCTGTCCTTGTCTTTTGATCCTCTATGATATTTCATTCCGTATAATTGAACATAACAGACTTCTCTATCTATTAGCAGCAATGCAAGGATCCAGAGCAAGGCTGAAGGACTTATGAAAAAGAAAACTAGCCACATTCAGAGGAAGAACTGTAAGGAGAAACAGAAGAAAAACAACTTCTTGAACACAGGCTGATGGGGATATTATTGGGGATGTAGACACTAAACAATAACTCTAGTCCAACTATCAATAATATGGAATTAGGTCTTGATCAATGATACATGTAAAACCCAGTGGAATTGTGCGTTGGCTAAGAGGGGTTAGGGGGGTTTGGGGGAGAGGGAAAGAACATGAAATATGTTACTAGGGGAAAATATTCAAAATAAAAATAAAAAAACAATTACAATAGTCATAGAATGAGATGATCATGATTTAAGTAGTTTGATATCTGTGGGAAAGAAATCAGTTGTGAAAGATGCACTTATAAATAGACATTTATATTTTTGAATTGAGGAGAAAGTTAGGAATTAAAGATTATGTTAGTGTGTTGAGTTCAAGTGCAAGAGAGAATCTAATGTACCATTGATAGAAATGTTAAGGCAGAAAAATTAAATTCCTGGAGAGGGGAGAATAGCTTGGCTTTAGATATGTTCGGTTTGAAGTAAGGATGGAGCATCCAAATGGAAATGTCCCAAAACACTTGTAGATATTTTATGAAGTAGAATTTTGGGGGAGTTTGAACACCTAGAAATCACTCTAGAGAGCAGACTGTGGACTGGATAAGATACTTGCAAAGAAAATGTGGCTTTATTTGGAGAAAACAATGGGGGGGTAAGCCAGGAAAAAAGGATTCTGCCCACACAAGCTGCTTTGTCAGGGCAAAAATGTCCTCCCTCCTTCTATGTAAAATCACAGATTTTTATAATAATCCCAATGCAAGATTCTACTCCTTCCCTCTGTCCAATCCAATAGGGTAGGCTAGTAGGAGATGGGCTGTGATGTTTCAAATCTTGAGCCAGTTATTTTCAACATTATGTACCATTAAAGATCCCCATGATCAAAACCCCATGACTATCATGCAGTTTTCAGTCTGGGAAAGTAAAGATACTTTTGAAACTTCTTGTTCCTTTCCTTCAGCTTATCTTGCCCCTCTTCCTAGAACTGGCATCTTTCCCAGGATACAGATGAGCTCAAGGTTTTTGAAAATAGGTCAGGAAAACAAAAACTTTTACGGGGACAGTTTTATTCTAAGGAATAGTTATATTAAGGGATCTTAAAAATTGGGATTATAAGCCAAATACAATTCTGAGAATTATACACTGAAACTCATCCCACGCAATATGGAAGTAGAAAGCAGGGTTGGTGCTATAGATTTGGGACTTACCCAGAACAAGTGTTAAATAAGTGCAAGTATATGAGAACTGAAAGTCTATACTTCAGACATTGCACAAAAGGACAAATAATGTTTTGTTTTTCCATCCACTAAGCATAGTGAGGCAAAAGAAACAGTCAACTTGTTATAAACAAATGCTTCTAGACAGTTTATCAGAGGTCTAGCTAAACTTGCTACATTAATTACTGGATACACTTGAAATATCTTCATTTCTGCACATTTCTCAACATCTCATACATAGCTAACTTGAAAAGAAAAAGTCTAAGAAGCTCCAAGACATTTTAAAGCTGCTAAGAAGGTACAAGATATTTTCTTTTAAATCAAAGAGCACATTCCATTCCATGTATGTATATTGTCCATCCTCCATGACTGAATCCACATACATAAAATGAGATCACAACTTGTTTCTATTAAATGCTTGAACAAAATCCACTATTTTGTTTGGGGCTTCCCCACCCCCTAAAGTGTATTGTCTTAAATATGGGTTTCTTTGAGATGGTTAATAGTTTTTAATAAATCAATCAAAAAATTATTAAACATCTACTATGTGCCAAGCATTGTGCTATAAAAAGAGGCAAATGAGAGACCCTGCCCTTAAGGAGTTTACAATATAGTGGAAGAGAAACATTAAACAGGGTTATAAAAAATGTTGATGAAGATTCTTTATCCTCTCCCTCCCTCCCTTCCTCCCTTCCTCCCTCCCTCCCACTCTCTCTCTCTCTCTCTCTCTCTCTCTCTCTCTCTCTCTCTCTCTCTCTCTCTCTCTCTCTCTCTCTCTCTCTCTCTCTCTCCCCCTGTCTCTGTTTCGGTCCCTCCATCTCTGTCTGTCTGTCTGTCTGTCTGTCTTGTCTGTCTCTCCTCTATCCCTTCTCTCATTACCATGTATTTACTTTTATACATATAAAATATTTTTTCCAACAGATTGTGGAGCAGTAGATGCTTTTGCCCTCACATTCCCAGCACCTAGGACAGATACTTATATATACATAATAGATGCTTAATAAAAGTTTGTTGGATTGTCTTGAAAGCTGTTGACAGGAGGGAATGAGGTAGGAGCCAGGCAATGGTGAACTTAGAGCACTTGAATCG
>NC_058133.1:400833180-400970938 GCF_016433145.1 Gracilinanus agilis | reverse complement strand
AGAGAGAGAGAGAGAGAGAGAGAGAGAGAGAGAGAGAGAGAGAGAGAGAGAGAGAGAAAGAGAAAGAGAAAGAGAAAGAGAAAGAGAAAGAGAAAGAGAGAAAGAGAAAGAGAAAGAGAAAGAGAAAGAGAAAGTGGTCCAGGCATGAGATGATGATGATCTGAGCTAGATTGGTGCCAGTGTCCGAAGAGAGTAGGACCTAAATAGGAGAGATATTACTGCAAAGATGAAATTTACAGGGCTGAATTTGGGGTGTAGATAAAAGTAAGGAGTCCAGGATGATTCAGAAGGTGTGAGTCTGAGTCTGTTGGATGGGAGGGTTGGCGTTTCCTTCTGCAATAACAGGGAAGATAAAAGGAGGTGAGAGCTTATAGGAAAAGATAATGAATTCTATTTTTGGAAATAAAATAATTTCAAAAAAATAAGTAAAGAATTGTACATACTTGGAGACCTGAATATCATAATAGAATGTTCTTAGAAGCTCCTTGTATACTGATGACATATCAATAATTGTTTATTAAAAGAATATGAGATTATTCATACAAATTACCAAGTGGCTGAATTGACTGAGTATTTACTAACAGAGATGAAAATAAAAATAGACTTTTAATTTCTCTAGTTAAGTAGAAATTTTATTTTTTTCTATTATATACTCCCAAACAATAAGAATAATAAGAATGCAATATTTCTACCTCTGCACTCCATTTTCCTCATCTACAAAACTGGGAAAATGATATTTGTGTCTTATATTATAACCTACCTTAATGGGTTGTTGTGAGGAAAGCACTTTATAAACTTTATTTGGTCCAAATCTGTGAGGCATTATTATTATTATTATTATTTAAATCATTTTTGTGCTCATATTAACTAACTGAATAGTTCGCTCCAATTAAATTCAATGAGCATTTTTTTAGCTTATTTTCTTTGATGGGTACACTGCTAAGTATTACAGATTCAAAGACAAGCAAATAAAAATAGTTCTTGAACTCAAAGACAGGATTCTACTGTAGCAATAGTTCCACATAGACATATAGATTATAGACATGAGTATGAATCAACTTGTTAGCAATTACTAATGGATAATTACAAGGATAACAGGGCTGGCCATTGTGACATCAGTTTTTAAACAAGACCATAAGCAACGATTGTTTAGGGAGGAGAAAGAAATTGGTGAAGGTCACATGGATAACATGTGCCAGGGACAAAACTACAAAACCCAATATTTTATATCTTAAATTTCAAAACTTAAAAATCCTAAATTATTTAAAATTAAATAATAAAATTTAAAATACATCAAGAAAATGATATTAACATTAAATATAATTTTATAAATAAGTTTAAGTAATATAAAAATTCTAGGAAGGTAACCAATAAAAAAAATACTCTTTTAAATTTTCTTTTTCTTTGTTTTCCTTTGTTCACCCAAGGTGTGTCCAGCTTTATCATACAATCTCTCCAAGGTGAGAACAAGGGTGTCATAGGAGAGAGAATGTGCAATCAGAGTCTCCTAGGACTATGAGACTATTAATTTAAAGACCCAACTCTTACTACGAGCTCCATAAAGTCCAGGAAAATGATGAAGGATGATTTTCTCAAAGAGTAGCAGAAGGTAAAGTCAGTTTAAAGAAAGTTTGGTAAGAAATCTACTACTTAAAGTCACATCAGGCATGCATACAAATGAAAATGGAAGCATGATAAGAAAAGAAATATGGAAAACATTTTTAAAAAATCATTATTTTCAACTATTTTGACCATTAAAGAGAGTGGAAGCCATGACATTTGAATTTAAATATCACAGGTCTGGAAGTGCTTAAGGTGGGGGGCATAGAAACAACACTAAAGAGAACAAATATATTCAATACATCTGGATTTGCCAGTTGTGTGTAGGAGAGATCAGTTCTGTAAACAAAACGATTGTGAAGGCATCCAGTGATTGACATAAAATGAAAATTACCAAAGTTAGGGGGCTGGTGGAGAGACAACTGAGTTGGTATTAATACCTAAAAGGTGAACACATATATGAGTAAATGCCACCCACATGTCAGCTGTCTCTTTTAGACAAAATTGTTATGAGTCATCTGTACAGATATTGAGAGAATCCTGGATGAAGATAAAAATCAGGTTTTCTAGGTGATGTTAAGCAATGGATGTCAGTATTCCATTCCATTAATTGCCTAAATGATATATTTGATGCCATTTGCATCATTTATAATGATTATAAGAATTATAAAATTATATTTATTAAATAATTAAAATAATTTTATAAGACTTATAAAATTATAACTGTAAAATAATTTGATTCATTCTCAGAACATACTACTTTAAAAGTATTCTTTAAAAAAGATGTCGCCTATTCATATATAAAATTTTTCACCATTATGGTGGAGATTTAGGGCAAAGTTCAAGTTGAAGAAGGCTTTCCCATAGGTGTTAAGATTCTCCAGATACTCCCTTTTGTGAATACTACTATATTTCTGCATTGATGCCAAACACTGCAAAGCCTTTTAGAAGAGATATAGCATTGATCAAGGAATTTGCCCTGACCATTCTCCAAAGGAAGACCACATGGATGAAGAATATTTATTGCCCAGATTTCAATAGTCATTTGAATAGATACCTCGTAGAGTTTATTCAATCAAAAGTATATTTTGAACATACAACAAAGTTAGACAATGAGTTGAACCCAAAATTGAAAAACAAGAGGAGAGTAGCAGGCAGGATTGCTTTCAGGAAATTCAGAGGCTTATTTGATATGCTCAAGCTTTTCAAGAGAGCAAAAACTCATATTTAAAGCATCAATATTCTTAAGTTGCTATATGGCAGTGAAATATAAATTAGAACAATCAGCAGAATTTTAAATGGTTGAATTGGTGTAATGACTATTAAATGAATGACAAAGATGAGGTGTATAACTGTAAATAGACTACAACAAATAGCCAATTAAAAAAACAACCTCAGATGAGTGGAAATAATAAGAAATCATCTGGTAACTGAATGGTAGAAATATAAGATTAATTGATCATGTGAAAAGGGTGGAATATGAGTTAGCATTCTCAACTGCTAGTCTTGTGATGTTGGGAATAAGTGAGGAAGTTCTACATCCACATTGAGTGGATGGGCTTATGCCAAAATTAGGGGAGGTCACAAGTAAAACCATGAAAAATGACAAGCAAGGTTGATTATCCATTTACATCTTGGAAGAGAAATTCAAAATCAATAACAGTTTCATTTGACTATTGATTATGTCCATTCCATTATGCAATTGATGTTCTCTATCCTTTTTGATTATATTTGTAACTTGTCATTTGAGTGCTTTGGTTTTGTATGATACTTACATTTATAAGCAGAATAAATATTTTCCTGCTAGAAATTGTAGGAGCTAATTCAGAGCCATACCAAAGCATATAGAAAAACTTGCTGATTCTTCTGCAAAAGAGAATTTGTCTAAAATCATATATAGTATAGTTTTTGACAATGCACTAATAAAACTAATGTAGCCAAAATTAGGAGGAACGCAGCAAATTGGAGGGGGGAGGGAATTTATAGATTATTTATCTAATAGAGGTCTCACATAAAATACATAGAAAATGTTAAGTCTATAAGAATATGAGCCATTCCTCATTTGATAAATGATGAAAAGATATGAACAGAGACCACCATTTTGGAGACCAATCCAGAATTATATTCAGAATGTTTAACTTTCCCCTCCATCAATGCCACTATTAAATTTATTTCTTAAGGTAAACAGGGGAAAAGGAAAATAAATTATATGTTCTACCTCTTTGTGGTGACTAAGAATTGGAAATTGAAGGGAAGCTCATCAATTGAGGAATGGTTAAACAAGTTGTGGCATATAATTGTGACATAATGATACTGTGCTATAAGAAACAATGAACAAGTTAATTTTGAGGAAAAAAACCATGGAAATATCTACATAAGATTACAAAGATTGAAATGAGTAGACCAAGATAACATTATACCCAGCAACAGAAATATTGTTTAAAGAATGACTTGTGTATGTCCACCTCCAGAGGAAGCACTGAAATAGAAACAAGCAAGATATAGCTTTATATATACATGTATGTTTTTGTCAAATAATGCCTTCTCTAAAGGTGGGGAAGGAGAAAGAAAGTTGCCTGGGTATTTTAATGTAACAGAAAATAATTAATTAATCAACATTTAAAAAATAAAAGATCTTAGCATATCTTCTGAGTATTTATCCTTGCATCTTCATAAATATGTACTATTTAAGTAAAATATATTTTCCCAGAAATGGACAAGTGAACCAACATTTATAATTTTTAAAAATGATAAAAAAAATTGAATTGAGTGATGTGCTCCAAACTAAAAATTTTAATGATATAAGAAACTTTCCCTACCAGTGAAAATCTCTATCTTCTCTGATACTTATAGTCTTAGAGCAGCAGTTATTAATTTTTATGTGTGTCATGAACCCCTTCTTCTGAAGCTATTTTTTCCTACACAGAATCATGTCTGTTTGTTTTCAAATACATAAAATAAAATATGTAGAGTTACAAAAGAAAAACCCAACTATATTCTCATACAGTTATCAAAATGTTTTCAGAAACAAACAAATGAAGAAAAAAGTCTATATATTTCATGTTGAAAACTCCTTGGAGTTGCCTTGGGATCCTATGAGAGGATTACATACCCAGAATGTGGCAGAGGCAGACCTCAAGGCTGTCTACCCACTGTTTGTCATTAGAAGCCACACTAAATCTTCAAATAGTTGCAGATCTGCAGTGGTAGAAGGGGCATCCTCATTGTGAATTTCTTAAATCAGTGAAATTAGAACTCTAGACAAAAAACAACAACAACAAAAAAAAAAAAAAACAAATAAGCGAGCAAATAAATAAAACTGGAATCAAGATGAGAAAACCAAATGGTATATAGTTTGTAATTATAGTGTTAACAGAATAGTTTGATAGGGGGGGAAAGTCAGAAAACAAACAATTCAGCTTTTGTAAAATGAACTTTTTAACTAAATTTACCAAATGTTACTAAACAGAGCCACAGGAACAAAAATACCTCATTAAAGAAGAAATCTAAATACTCATATACCCATCTAGAACTTTAAAAAGAATTCTATTTACCCCATACCTAAAACTGGTTATCCTATCTTCGATTAAAGACATCTTATCCTACCTTCCAAGGCAACTCATTCTACTTTGGAATAGCTGTAAATATGAGAGAGTTTTGTTTTTTTTTTTTTCTAATTTCTTTTCTCAGCATGACGAATCAATTTGCCTTTATATTTTCTTCCCATTTCTCCCTCTTTCTACTACCTGTGACTGAATAAAGTAAATTTAATCTTTCTATCAGGTAACATCTTTAAAGAATTTTGTATATAGATATTATATTCCCACACCCAAAACTTTTCTTTTTCAAGACCAAACATCTTTCCTTTCTTCAATAGAAACACATATGGTATTTTCTTGATATCCCTCAAAATTCTGATCATTTACCTGAGCTTGTCCAAATTCTTTTTCGATAAGCTTAGCTTTGAATTCCTTCAAATGTGACACCTAGAAGTGAATTTGTGAGATATCCAACAAAGGCAAAATTTACAGAGGCTAATCTATCTCTATTTCCAGACATATTCACTCTAATGAAAGCTTCATGCAAGGAACTTCACTTTACTGTGGCCTGCTTCCTCGCCTCTGAAAAAAATATATATAGTTAGACAGACAGATAGACAGACAGACAGATAGATGGATAGAGATAGATAGATAGATAGATAGATAGATAGATAGATAGATAGATAGATAGATAGATAGATAGATAGATAGATAGATAGATAAGTGGAAGACAGATTGAACAGAATAGTTCCTGAGATCAGTTCTATTTCTTCTATAAGCCTATGAATCATGATACCACTGGCCTTGGCTGACATGTCATTTTGTTGAATTCTGTTTAGTTTGAAGTTTAAACCTTCAGCACTTTCAGAGAAATTGCTGACTTGCTACTTCTACTGTAGCTTAAACTTCTAAATGTAAAATGATAAGACTTCTTATTAATTTTTATTTAATTTTCTCACCTCAGATGTATTCTAATAATCTAGATGTGTAACATTTTCATGTGCCCTTATTGTTTTATGTTGTCTTTCCCTCTTAGCTTTGAGTTTTGAGTCATCTGTTAATATGATTCATCATGCCACCAATAAATTCTCTACATATGTTCTATGTCTTTAAAACACATAGACGGCATACTCATCAAATCTACAGATAACACAAAGCTGAGGAATAGCTAAAACTAGATGACAGCCAAGATAACAAAAAAATCCAATAAACCAGAACAACAATCTGAATGTAATAAAGTGACACTTATTAGGGGGAAAATGTGAAATTTAAAAGTTTGTTCCAAGGAAGATGAATTAAACTTTTTTCTGCTTGGCTCCATTAGGCAAAAATTGGAGCAATAGGCAGCAATTGAAAAGACATAATTTTAAGATTAAGTTAAGTAGGAAATAGCAATAATAACTCCCTAAGAATTAAAGCAATTTAACATTGGAATATGCTTATGTCAGCAGGGGGAAGGCTTTTCCTCACTGACCATTCCTGGTTGATCATTCTTTATGCAGGATGCAGAGAGAGTTCTTGTTCAAGTAGCTCATGAATTTAGTAGCCTTCGTGGTTCCTTTTACTCAAAGATTCTGTTATTTATCTCTTCATACAAACCAGTGCCTTTCGAGCACTTATAAAATTCTATTTCTTCATTCATTCTTGAAAAAAATTAATAGGCATTATGCAGAGAACATAATGAATATTAATTAACTCATTAATAGTCTGAGACAAATAAAGCATGACTTTATGATCAAGGACTTTTCAGTCTCATATAAGAGGTGAAACATGCATATATATGTATTGTGCCTATACATATGCATTTAAATGTATGTATGTACATAATTATATCTATATATCTTTTTTATTTGAGTGAAACAAACAATAATATCTACAGAAATTTAGCAGAAAAAAAGTTGGTTGATTTGCATTACTGGGGAAGTTTTCATGGAACTACAGCTGGACTTTGCATGATCTGTAAGATTGTCCAGACAATAAAGGAGATAATCTGGGCTGCCATGTAGGGTGAAATGAAAAAAGATCTATGTGCTGAAAATTGTGTCATAGTGCAGTTTGGTTTGAGTGGAGGGAAAGAAGACATAGAGCTGAGAAAAAATATGTTTGTATAGAGAAAGACACAAATCTAAATATATGACATAAAGTTGAAAATATATTTGTGTGCACACACATATCTAGACATATACATACTCTGGTGTCAGGTTGTGAAAGACTTTCATTCCAGGTCTGAGAGGCAGAACTTGACCTTGTGCTGAAGAGGAGCAGTATGGTAGTAGAGTGTTAGGAAAATTAATTAGCCAAGAATGTGCAAGATGACTGAGTAAGAATAGTCTGGGATCAGGAGAACCAAAATGAAAGGATGTGAGATGGGGCAGGATGAAATCACCAAAGACTGGATTAAAATAGTAGTGACATGTTATGCATGGAAAGTAAGCAATGAAGAAAAACATGAAAACATTCATAATTTATTGGATATGGACACTGAGGGAAAAAAGGGAATCAAAATTGCTTGAAGTTTGCAAACTTCTGGACCTTGAAGGGGACTATATTGACAAAAATGAGATTCTCAGGAATGGAAGTCATTTTAAAGGGAAAGATAATTATTTTGATTTTTGGAACAATAGGCATTGAGGTGATGTGAAACATTAGTATAGACATGTCCGGAGGCAGTTCTAGATAGAAAACTGAAGATCATGTGAGAAGTCAGGTGTGGCATTTGGGAATCATTCTCATAATAGAAATGGTTGAGGACATAAAGAATAAATTATAAAGGGAAATTATATATAGAAAAGAGCTGAGGGTTAGGACAGAGCATAAGCTTAAACCTTAAGCAACCCTCTAACTTTTGCTTACTCTGGAGGAAGCCCTAAAACGAGGAGTAAAGTGTGGGGACAGGATGTAAGTGAAAGGAGGAAATGGATCTAAGAAAAGGGCAGAAGTTAGAAAATCAGGAGAAGAACCAAGAGAACCAGAAGTTATAAAATGATGAAGTCCAAAGAAGGAGAAAGAATTTCAAGAAAAGTGAAGTGGTCAGCAGGTACAAAGAAGGGAAAGCTACTGAGAAATGAATATACGAAGCAGTAATTTTAATATACATATACACATGTGCATGTATTTACACACACACACACACATATATATATATATATATATATTTATACATATATGTATATACACATTGTTTTGTGGTAAGGAGGGCTGTAGTGACCCAAAAGAGGAGAGTTCCGATTGAGTCACTAAATAGTGGCCAGACTGCAAGAGAGTTCTGATTAGAGATATTTAGCAGTTATGGGTAGGAGAGAAATAGGTCAGAAGCCCGAGAAGGCAGTGAGGTCAAGCAAAGTGTTTATTTCAAAGCTAGAGAGTCCGGTTCACATCTGAAGGAGGAGGAGAAGGAGCCGGCGCAGATTGTAAAGATGATGTGGCAGGCCAACAATCTGCATTCAGTTTGTTAGTAGTAAAATGAGACTGAAATATGTGAAATCGAACCCAAGAAGAATAAAAGTTATTCTGTTCTGCATATTTGCAAATCAATATATTTAGAATGTGGTTAAAATTCAAGTATTAGGGAAGAACAACTACCCAGCTTCTGGTTTGATCCAAAGCAACATACCTGTTCAAATGCCAGCGTGTTTTTCCAATAGTGTCTGCTCCCAACATCCAGCTCTAATAGACTCTCCATTTTAACCATCTTCCCCCTTACACTGAGAGCTCTTTGTATTTTATTTCCATGTAACTCAAGAGGCCATTCAAAGCCATTTCTGGCAATGTGGAATGGAGGATTACTGGGGTGTGTTATACCCCTTCTAAATCCCTTACAGCTTATCTGTTTGGGGATTTATTTATGTTTCTATTACATTTATTATGGATGTGCCTCTTGAAATGATCTCTGTAATACAATACATAGGGGAGTTACTTAACAGCTTTTAAAACTCTTTATCAAGGAAAAAAAATGATGTTTCTCATTTCCAGAGAGGTTGAATGACTTTTAACTTTCAAGACAATGTTTCTTTCCATTTTCACTTACTTTATCCATTAGACATTTTAAGTCTCATCTGTTTTGTCACTTTGTCACATTATCATCATTAGACAGACCTCAAAAAGGAAACTATGGATTTAAAAAAGTACAAAGCCTATGATGAAGATGAAAGCAAATGTTCCTGAATTCAATTCATTTAAAAGGTGGGTAAAGGCTCCATAAACATAATGTGAAAAAATATTGGTAAAGAGTGAAGAGACCTTCAGACCACTCTTTTAAATTTCCCAGGGGGTTGCTGGAATATGTTGCAAAAAAGTATAAATTGGAGGAACATACATAATGCGTTTTGTTATAGATAAATCTAACTAGACATACTACAACAATTGAATTATTTAATTTACAGACATTTATCATATAAGCAACATAATTATTCATGTATCTAACACAGCTTTCACAAGAGACAGCTATATAATTCCAAATTTCCAAGTAAAACTGTCAGTCAATCAGCAAGCATTTGTTAAGGAGTTCCTAAGTGTCAGGCATTATATTAATGTCAGGGAATAAAAAGGTAACAAAAAATAATATTAAATGAAAACCAAGATACATTCCTTAAAGGAGTTCACATTCTACTGGGAAATACAAACTAAGAATGTAAAAGATATATTCAGTGTAAATAGGTCATTTCAGAGAGCAGGCAGTAGCAGAGTTGGCAGGATGAGAATAGACCCAGAACATCCTTTTGTAGGGATCCAAATTGGTCATGTTGAAATCCAAATTGGTGGGTTCCAAACTGAGTCATGTAAGAAGCCAGAGAAGGCAAGAGACAGAGGATGAAATGAAGAACAGCCAGAATGACACAGAAGTTTAGGCTTGAAATGAGATGGACAGAGTTGGTGGGGAGTTATTACTCTTTTGTCAATAAAAATTTTTAATGCATTTTTATAAATGTAGGTGCCATCTCAGAGCCTGTTAAATACTTAGGGATACACTCTCTTGGACTCTTTGCTGAGTAGATACAATAATAGATATCTACATTTCTAAAGAACTTACTAATCATTCATTAGTAGCTTCTATAAAAATGTTAATTCTGCTCTTCAGGGCAAATTTCTAGGGTAAAATTACAAAATTACAAATTTTCATGGAATTACAGAGAAATGATTGCAAATGGTGGGAAACAAATATTTCAATGTCATAGTAAATGCAGATCAGACAAAAGGAATACATCTATTTTCATTTTTAAAACAAAAATAACTCAATATATAAATGAAAGACTTGATTGAAATGTTGTCATTTTAACAGATTCTTAAAATAAGATATTTAGAAATGTGTGAGGTAATTTAAAAGTAAAGATCATATAGAAGTCTATCCTCCCTTTGAATCTAGATGATAGAGGCTCTCTGTACTTAGGCTTAGGCATTTGCTTTCCATGTCTATCCTGAACAAGGTTTAGCTCTGATTTAAAAAAAAAAAAAGGCATTTACTTTCAGGTCTGCTTTGTCAACCCTGACATCTAGCACAGTTGGACCATTTAAGAATAAGAAACCCCTGCTGGGGTCCCAATCCATCCAAAGGACATGGCCTTGAATTCAATTTATTGGAACAGCAGCTCTCTTAAAAAGCTTCTGTAGTTCTGTGGGCTCCCTTTCTTGAGTATATTTGAATTTGCTGTCTATGGTGGACTTTGCCCTAAGTTTTTGCCTTTTACATAGTTCTCTGAACCATATTGACCCAGAACTTCCTGGCATTGCTGACTTCCAGGCTCTTGCCAGATTCTGTAAATCCCCTGCTTCACCTGCCAGAGCCCCCAGTTACCCTCTCTAGTCTACAGTAGCTAAGCCATAAGTGATGAGTTAATTTCTTTAGACTAAAGAATTATGATTAAAATCCCTAATATTTTGAAACACTCCATAGAGTTAGTCCAGACTCATGATTTCATCACTGTTAGGGACATTCACTGTGAGAACCTTTGACCAGCGGAGATCAGCAAATCCAAATTTAATGTTTTGGGAAATTCTTCCAATTAGTCTATTTATGATTTAATAGAATATGTTAGTTGGATGACTTGAATACAAGTCTTCCCAACCCCTGGGTAAGATTTCTACTGACTATACCAAAGCTATCTCTAATACTGATTGGAAAAATTATCTCATTGTTTTTTTTTAATTTACATTTTTATTAGACATTTATTAATATTTGTTTTTAACCTGTTTACATACTTTATGCCCCTACTTTCCCCTTCACCCCCCGCTCTCCTCCCACCCATGGCCAACGCACATTTCCACTGGTTGTAATATCTCATTGGTTTTTAATAGTTCTTCACATTTTTACAAAATTATAGCATTTATCTAGACTCATAAGGTTTGCAAAGCACTTTCCCAACATACTATCTTTTAATCCTTACAATAACCCTTGGAGGTAGGTACTGTTTCTATTTGGAGTTGTATATTAATTTAAATCTTATACTAGAATGACAATATGCAGTCTAATTATCAGAGAATGGAAAGGAAGCAAATGGTTAAAATAATAATATTAATAATTAGAATGTATAAAGCACTTTGAGATTTGAAAAAAAAACAAAAATCCTTTGATTCTCCTATCTGGTTCATGCAGATTTATGAGTGGAGAAGAATATGGGCTGGATATTTGAATTTTGGAGTTATCTCCATAGAGATAATATTTGAACATGACATCTCCAAGATGGTGTTATAGAAGAAGAAAAAAAAAAGGAACAAGGACAAAAATTTTAAGAACACATAATAATTGGGCTGGAGAATGATGATGTAGAAATAAAGAAGACTGAGAAGGAATCATCAGACACACAGGTAATGAAGCAGGAGAAATCAATGTCATGGGAGCCAAAGCAGGAGTAAAAATAGAGAATAATTGTTAGAAATATAGGATCTGGGTTTCCTCCTTTTTTTGTGCTCAGAGTACAGCCTTTAATGAATGTCAAGCATGAGGGAGAGAGTTATATCAATTATGTTAATTATTTTTTATTGATTCTATTGAATTTCCTACTTAAAACATTATCTGTGAGAGAAACCAAGTGGCTCTAAGGATTGAGAGCCATAAACAGGAGGTCCTGAATTCAAAACTGACCTCAGTCACTTAACCTCACCCCCTTGTGTAGCTTTTACCTTTCTTCTGCCTTGGAACTACATACAATATTGATTCTAAGATGGAAAGTGTATTTAAAAAAGCATTATCTATCCTTTTCCATAAATTAGTATTTATGTGCCTTCCTTTAGAATTAATTTTATTTCCTTGATGCTTATGAGGTTTATTATAATTCTCTTAGGTAATATTTATTGTTAAAATTTCTATATCTAAATGAAATTAAAGTAGAGAAAGAGGGCACCCTTACTTCTTCCTTACACAACTTACAAAGTGTAGAGTATACCTTTTTTAATCAATCATTTTTTGTCATTATTGTTATTTGACTTTCTTTTTTGTAAGAGAACCAAGCACATCATGAGATAAAGTCTTGACTTGTGCATGGACTGGACTTAAATGAAGCAGAGATGCACAAAGTCATCAGCCTCACTCTATCTTTCAGAATCATTTAAGTCCAGTAGCCATATAAAAGTCTGGTCACCTGGTGGTAGCCCAGGATCCAGTGGATGATCTCAGTGTCTTTGGTGTCTGACAATTTCTAGGTGCTCTCCAGCACCTGCTTCAGCTATCTTCCTGACTATTGAGTCACATTGTTTTCATCTGTCCATTTTCCCAGGAGGCTTGGGTTAGACATCCCCCAACTCACTGAAGAATCCGAGCCCTGTTAGATATCCTCCACCCGCATGTGGCTTTTGTGCAAGCTACAGCTCTTTGGAGCCACAAGTGAAAGCTGGATGAAAGTTGGACTCAAATCATAGATAAACAGACTTGTACAAAAACATTTATAGCTGCACTCTTTGTGGTGGCAAAAAACTGGAAAAAGAGGGTATGCCCTTCAATTGGGGAATAGCTGAACAAATTGTGGTATATGTTGGTGATGGAATACTATTGCACTCAAAGGAATAATAAACTGGAGGAATTCCATGTGAACTGGAAAGACCTCCAGGAATTGATGCAGAGTGAAAGGAGTAGAGCCAGAAGAAAATTGTACACAGAGACTGATATATCATGGTAAAATCAAATGTAATGGACTTCTGTACTAGCAGCAATACAATGACCCAAGACAATTCTGAGGAACTTATGGAAAAGAACGATATCCACATTCAGAGGAAGAACTACAGGAGAGGAAACACAGAAGAAAAACAATTGCTTGAAGACTTGAGTTGATGAGGACATGATTGGGGATGTAGACCCAAAAGGACAACAATAATATGTAAATAAGTCTTGACTGACCACACATGTTAAAACCAGTGGAAATGCGAGTTATAAAGGGGGGTGAGGGGGTGAAGGGGAAAGTAAAAACATGAATCATGTAACCATGGAAAATTTTTCTATAAATAAAAAAAATTAATTAAAGAAAAGAAATGTGGACTAAAAAGATTGATGAATAGCCCTAAAAAGGACTCAACAAGCCCTACCAGCAGAAAGAGCTGCCCCAATTAATCAATAAATATTTATGAAGTAACTACTATGTACCAGAGATTCTCCTGTGGTCTTGGAATTCAAACACAAAAATGAAACAGTTAGATAACTTTAAGAAGCTTACATTCTATTCACGAAAATAATGTGTATAGCTATGAATATATGAAACATTTAAAATAAGTAAATGAACAGATGGAAAACCCTCATGTAGAAGGTAGAACTTAAGCTGAACATTAAAGAAACCAAAGCATTCAAAGATATAAAAGTGAGGAAAAAAACATATCCCAGGAATGAGTGAAAGTCAATTTAAACACATAAAAATGGAGTAAAAGATATGAGAAACTTCAAGGAGGATAATATAATGTTCAATAAGGGTAGTAATATAATTTGTAAAGGCACAGGTTGTAAAGGGCTTTAAATACTAGGCAAATGTTTATATTTGATTAGACAGAAATTATGGAGATATTGGAGTATATTGAATAAAATGTAACATGATCATACTCATTAGGAATATCATTTTAGCAGCTATACGGAGGAAAGTTAAAGGAGTGGAGAGTCTTGTAGCAAAGAGAATAAAACATAGTTGAAATAGTGTGGGTTAAAAGTTTTGAGAGCCTAAATTAGGAGGTTGACTATGTGAGAAGAGACAATAATATATAATTCAAGAGATTTTAAGGGGGTATAAACAATTTATGTGATTCATAATTAGATATCAGCAATGAATGAATGTGAGACTTTGAGGATATTGATGAAGCTTGGAACTGAAGGAATGTGGCACTCAATATAGAAATAGGCAAGGTTATAAGAAGGATGCCTTTTGGGGGAAAGATATTGGATTGTATGAGATTATTGTTTTGTTAATTAAAGCAAAATTTACTTTGTGTTTATTTCTTTCTTTTGCCCTTTTAGTTGACTGTTGTTTTATTCCATATCGTAGTGAATAACAATTGATCTTATTTCTACACTATTTTTATCAATTAACTTGGTTCTTTTTTCTTTGGAAAATAAATTATTTTCCTTTTGAAAATTATTTAATCTTCTAGGAAGGATAGAAAAGCAATACTAAAATATATTTTGGCAATGTAAAACAAAATGTATCAAAATATTAAAATTAATTCCACTGAATTATGTCAGTTGTCTTAGAATTTTAAATATAAAAACTGCTTTTAATTTTATTTACCATTTCTCTGGTCTCTCCCTCTCCTTTTTTTCTCTACATTAATTTTCCAGATTATTTTTAGTTTGTTCAGGTTTATAACTTTTGTTATTATTTTTAAATTTAAAAATACTTGCTCAATTCATTCTTTCTTTTATTATATTGTTACTTTTTTCATATGACCCCACTGAGTGTCCTAATTTACTAATTTCTAAAGACAAAAATGAGCAACTAATTTAAAACACTACATGTATGCATGCATCTACAATAAAAACAATTGTAATAATAAAGATCAGAGCAATGTCAAGGTAAAACATTCTTCTGTTGGAAAAAAAAAGAATTGTCCTAAAAAATACCTCTTTCTATTTTGACATATTTAGATTTTTTCAGTTTTTACATTACAATGGAAATTATCTTTTCTATTATCTGAATTTTAATCTGCCTAAATTCTTTACATCTTTTTTCCAAAGGAAAATTATCTGGCAAAATTCCAACATATAAACTATTTTTTGAGAACACTTAGACAAAGCAGTAATTACTAGAAACCAGCATGGGTTCATTAATAATAAACTATTGCAAATAAACTTCATTTCATTTTTTGATAATTGGCTTGGTAGATAAAGAATTTATTTTGCTATATTCTATTTCAGTAAGGCATTTCTCACAGTCTTTTATGGTATCTTTATGAAAAGATAGAGAAATGTAAGTTAAGACATGATATAATTAGGAAGCTGTGGCTTCTTTTACAACAATATCAACACATGTGGAGTCCTTTCAATGCAAAATATGAGGTAGATTTTTATTGGCTCATCCTATTTAATGAGTATTTAACAATGATGAGTATGAAGAAATAAAAGATATATTCATCAGATTTGAAGATGGCACTATACTAGAAGATATAATATTATTTTGGATGACAGAGTCAAGATTTCAAGATTCTAGAAGAAAGAAATAAAACTAAAAATATGAGATTTATTACAGATTTAATATATTACAAATTTATGTTTAAAGTATCTAATATGCAAGCATTAGAAAAGGGAATCAGACTTGAGGAGTTTTGTATGAAGTAGACCTAAGGAATTCAAATGACTAAGAATTCATTGTAGTATATTTCCCAAAACAAAAACAAAACAAAGCAAAACAAAACAAAAATAAAGCAAAAACAACAAAGAAGCAAAAAACTTTCTACAATGTTAAACAATGTTAAAATATATATCTTCTTCAAATAATGGGAGATAATCGTTCTACTGTGTTTTGTATTAATTGGAATATACCTCAGGGATTATATTCATTTCTTGATATTATGATTAAGAGGGATGTTGACAAAGTAGACAGACTTCTAGAAGAAGGACAATGAAAAGTCTGAAGATCATATCATATAATGAAGAGTGGAAATAATAGTGAAAGAAGAGAAGATGAGTCTAGCTTATGTGGAAAGTACATGTTGAGGAGAAATAATTGTCTTTAAATATACAAAATATTGTCATTTAGTGAAATTAGACTTTTCCGTTTTTTGTTTTTTTTTTTTGGTAGAAGTGAAAATGTGAACATGAAAGTCGTTTCTTTTTTTTTTTCTTTTTTCTTTTTTGTGGTTATTGTGTTATTCATGCTAGTTAGTGATTCCTCAAGCAGTACAAGAGAGGAAGGCACCTTAAACTGTGTATAGTTGTCTTACAACAAGAAGGGCCACTCTAGTCTTTCCCTCTCCCTTCCTTTTACCTCGTGGGGCACACTGCTAGGTCCTAAGATTTCTTTCTTTCTCAAAGACTACAGGATAGAGCCTTGAACATGGAAGACTCAAACTGAAGGACTGTATAACATATTTGTGTGGATGCCTAGACTGCTAACTTCTTAGCAAAAATATCCTGGTTGGCCCCATGGCCCAAATTACTTTGACTCAAAGCTCCAGTTGCTAGTGAGTTTTTTTAAATCAATTAATAATTTTTTACTTAACAACCACCACCATTAAAACATTTTAAACAAACATAAAAAATTATGTGCTATACCACGAACTCCACATTCTTTACAATTTGTTTAAAAATATGTAAATTATATTTGTGTGATAATATAAGCATCTTTTGTTTTCTAGTTACCTTTGGATTTATTTTACTTTGATTTTTTTTCTCTTGGTTTTGTGACTGTTCTTTTTTTAATGTAATCATAGTATGTATTAATCTTATTCTCTTTTCATCTAAGTCAAGCTTTTTTAAGGATGGAATCTCTTTTATTTTGATCAGTCTTCCCAGCAACTACCAATACTTGCACATTTGTGGTAAGTATACTGATATTTGATCCTGTTATTTCTCTGTTATAGAAAATTGCTATTGTGGAAATTATCTCTAGAGATACAGATCATCAACTCAGCTGTAACTTGTAACTTTAGAGTTGGCTGGACACACTAACCATGGTTAGAAAATTTAAATGTTTTAGTGGAAGGATTTCTGCATTCGTCCTGATGTCAAAATGAGCCCTTTTATCCATTTGTTCACATTTCATATACATAAAAGATGGTTTTTAAAAATGTGTTAAATTAAATTAAAGTCACAGAGAGTCTAATCTTGAGTCTCATTAACATGTAGAGCTGCCCAACAATGAAACAAGCAATCTTTAAAATTTCTGAGCATTCTATGATGTAAGTTCTTTAAATAGGTCAGATACTTATCTGGTAAAAGGTGGAGTTTGGGATCAGAAGGGTCTTTCCTAA
The DNA here is from genome assembly GCF_016433145.1 of Gracilinanus agilis. Taxonomy (NCBI): domain Eukaryota; kingdom Metazoa; phylum Chordata; class Mammalia; order Didelphimorphia; family Didelphidae; genus Gracilinanus; species Gracilinanus agilis. Next base: position 400,953,464 of record NC_058133.1, on the reverse strand, counting down.
CTTTTCATTCCAAAACCTATCTTTAGGTACCATATATTCTTTCTTTTTTGAGAAACTATAATTCTGTGAAAGAAAAGGTAAATGACATTAAGTTAAATAATGAGTTTGTAATTAAGTAAGAATTTATGTTCCAAAAAGGTATTTTTTTCCTTTTTTAAAGATTACATTTTACTGTTAAACAGGCTCAACTTTCTAATCTAAGTATGCTTTCCAGTTCAATAATCGTAAATAGCATTAACAACTTTCTTTTTGCTCTAGATGAACATGAACTATATTTAAGCCAATAGTTTTGAAACGAAAGTCTTTGTATTAGCAACATAAGAATATATGGATAGAAGGTAATTTCTGTAAAAATTGAATTTTTACCTATTTGAATGACTCAGACCATTGAAATATGGACCAACAACACGAGCACAAGTTTGAGGCTGTCAGAAAGGTGTGCATGCCTATGTATCACAACCATATAACACTAGCTCTTCTTAGAAAGTCATCTGTGACTTGTTACCTGAAACAATTATTCCTCTTCCATAGTGAGAATATAATCACCTTCTATTTGTTGTAATGTAGTGAGGATTTTTTTAAAGAAAAGGAAACGAAGAAGATTCACTTCTTCAAGAGAAGCCCAAATATGAAGAAATTCAAACCTCTATTTGTCCATTTGTCCATTTGCTCTATGGAGACATTGATTCCAGAATATTTTGAAAGAGTTTCTTTCTGGAGTAATACCATAAGAACCGCTTCGTCCTTCCCCCATTTCTAACAACTGAAGCGATGCTTCTTTTTCTGCTTTAATTTATACCTGTATATATAATTTCAAAAAATGACTTAGTCAGTGATCTCAGTAGTCTATATTTGCCTGTATATATAATTAAAGCTGCCCACAAAATTTTCTATTGAAAATTATAATGATTTTATTAGAGATAGAGATCAATTACTTATCCAATTTTGTGAACTACTTTTAAAGGGTATGGTTGAATATATGTATATAAGACTGTCTAGCTCAGATAAGAAAGGGAATCTATTAATGTATATATTTATTTTTTTATATTCATACTTTTAAAATCCAAACTCTTTACTTTGGCATCCAAGATCTTTCACAGTTGTTATCCCTTTTTTTTCAAGTTTTATCTTATACTTATGGAATTCTGAAAACCTGGACAACTCATTTCATTTTATAATTTTCCTATATTTAAATCATTCTTCTTATTAGAACAAACTACTTACTCCCTACTTTCCTCCTTACCTCATGAAATTCTGTCCTTCCCTCAAGACGAAGATGCAATATCACATCCTCCAGAAAGGTTCACAAGATAACAGAGCCATAATGAAAGCAGATGAGGGGATTTGCCCAAAGCGTGGCCAATTTAGAAGTCTCCAAATTAAATCTATAAATGTGGGGACGGTGGCTAGGAATCTATGGAAAGAGGAAGAGAACTGGCAATACTCAGAGTCATTGGTCAAAATCAGTTCTACCCTCTTTTATCCACAAGTGTCTGGGAAAGTCATAGTCAGGCATCTCCTTTTCTTTCAACATCTATATCTTTGATACATGGAGTACCATCTACACAAATATAGTCTGTTATGGGAATGGAAATGACTAGCAATCTCATATCTAGTTTAAGACAAACTGGGCATATGGGAATTTTAAAGAAGATACAGCAAGGGATATGAGCCCTGACCTGGAGCTTTAGATTATAATTTGGTTAACTTTAATAATTTGGGTAAAAAAAATTAACTTCTTCAGGCCATTGTTTCCTAGTCTGTTAAGTGAAAATAATAATAGGACTTATTTTACAGTGCTGCGAGGATCAAACAAAATAGTATGTGTGAATAACTTTGCACATTGCCTTATAAGCTGTAGGTACTTATTGAAATATATATATCTTTCAACTTTGCTTAAGTTGTCAATCATTTAATTAGTTTTTTTAGCTGATTTGCTAGGGTTTTTGAAGTAAAACATCTCATTGTCTGCCAAGTGATAATTTTGTTTTCAAATTGTCTATTTTTGTCCCTTTTATTACTTTTTTCTTGTTTTATTGAAATAGGTAATATTTTTGTAAAATATTGAATACTATTTGTTATAATTGACATCCTTGTTTCATTCCTAATCTCACTGAGAGGCTTCAAGTTTATCCCCATTAATAATATGTTATGGCCATTATGGTCTGAAATGGGTATATTTAATAATTTTGCTTTCCTAATTCTAGTTGTGAAGTTTTGATGCCCTAATACTTGGTCAGTTTTTCTGAAAGTGTCATATACAGCTAAGAAAAAGGTACATTCCCTTCTATTCCCATTCAGTAAAAATAAAGAGAGCCAGCAACCAAAATTATGATAGAGGGGGAGAGAGTCTAATTCTATGAGGTGGTGACTCTCTCCTCCAGCTCTCTCCTCAGGGCCAAATATGCACTGTGATAGACTTTAAGGGGGTGTCACCCTGAAAATGGGTGACCTGGATGGTCGTGCCACCCCACAGGAGTTAGGGATGAGGCTTCTCTATAAGATGAGGTATTGGGTACCCCAATCTGATTCTGAATGAAGGCGGGATTCATGCAAGCCTCCCCCAAGGTCAGTCAATTTCACAGCTGGTGGTTTGGCTTCAAGATGGAAGCATCCAGACCAAGCTGTGGTTCCCCTCCCCCTCTTTGTCACTCAGGCTCTCTGGAACACTATCTGTCTAATGAATGGATTTTATTGACATCAGTATAGGGATTGGGGAAAGGGGTAAAGGGCAGAGGGATTTTGGGGTGCCCTCTTCTCTATTTCTATGGGGCCCATCACTTGGGTGGGAACCTTTGGGGTTCCCACTCCTAAGCTTCTCACTCACATTCCCACTTCCTCCCCCTCTCCTTCTGTTTCTGTTTCTATCCTTTTCTATAATTGCAAGTTAGAGTGGAAAGGGTCTCTCAGCAAGGTTGGGTAATGGGGGAAGGAGACTAAAATATCACTCCCAAAATGGAGTCCAAAAACTTAGCTGACTCTATGATTGAAGTCTTGATGGGGGAGATGTGAAGGAATGGCTTTGACCAGGGAATCAGGGTTCAATGTCCATAAAAAGATCCTCAGGACTGGATTAGAGCTGAGATGTTCTCCTCCTCTCTCCTGGTCCTCCCCCAGAAGGAGGACTTTCTCCTTCTTCCTCCTCTCAGGAATTACCCAGAATTCCCTCTGGTCTCAACCATCACCAACTGTTACCAACTGTCAGCCACTCCTTCCTGGGCTCCTCCTTTTCCCATCCCCCCTCCAAAAATCCCATTCTTTCATATTTATTGTGAGGTTTGATGCCCTAATACATAGAAATTTTTATTAATAGATTTAGCTACCTCTAAGAGGGGAAAATTAAGGTCCCCCCAAGTATACTTTTATTATCCATTTCCTCTTTTAATTCACTTAAATTTTCATAAAAGAATTTGGATCCTATGCCATTTGGCGCATATGTTTAATATTGTTATTATTCCATTATCTATAGTTCTTTTTAGCAAGATGTAGCTTTCTTGCTTATCCCTTTTCAACTTTTTTTTTGTTTTATCTGAGATTATGATCATTACCCCTGCCTTTTTAACTCTAACTGAAGCAGGAAAGATTCTGCTCTAGCCTATTAGGGAAAGGAGTATGCATTCATTAAGTTCCTTCTATTTATAAGATAATGTTTATAGATATGGGATTGCTAGTTATGTGTAACTGAGTCAACATTATAAAAGTGACAATTCTTCCTAAGTTAACTTATCTAATGCCATATTAATTAAACTATCAAAATTATTTTCTAGATCTAGAAAATTAATAGCAAAATCTGGCCAAAAATATTAAGGGAATCAATGAAAAGTGTTAACATAAATGGCATAGCAGTTCTAGATTTCAAACTATATTACAGACTGGTGAGTATAAAAATAATTTATTGGCTAAGAAGTAATGTGGTAGTTCATTGGAATTGATTAGGAACACAATATTACAGTATTCAATAACCATAGTTGTTTAATGTTTAATAAACCCAAATTTCCAGGTTTGGGGGATAAGAACTCAGCATTTTATAAAAATTACTAGAAAAAACTGAAAAGCAATTTAGTAGAAACAAGGTATAGAGCAATATATTTTGCTGTATTCCAAGATCAGATAAAAGTAGATAAATGATTTAGATATAACATGTGATATCATAAGTAAATTAGAGGAGGATAGAAAAAATGTAACTCTCATATCTATGGATAGGCATAATGCTTAAGACCCAAATAAGAGAGAGTAAATGATAAGTATGAATTAACAAGTATGCATATGAGGGTATAGAGTATGAGAAGGAAAACAGATAATTTTGATTTCATGAAATTTAAAAAGCTTTTTCCAAAACAAAACTAAAGCAAAAACATTTTTACAGCAAGTTTACCTGATAAATGACTCATTTCTTAAATATAAAGAGAATTGAGTCACATTTATTACAATCTAAGTCATTCCCCATTTGATAAATCATAATGGTATATGAGCAAATGATTTTCAGAAGAAATCAAAGATATAAGTAGTCTATTGAAAAAGAGCTATAAATGACTGCTGATTGGAGAACTGCAAAAGAAAACAAATCTAAGATATCACCTCATTTTTAATCAGATTAGCCAACATATTAGGAAAGGAAAATGACAAATGCTAGAAGAATTATGTAAATATTGAGACAGTAATGCACTCTTGGTGGATTTGTGAACTAGTTCAACCATTTTAGGGAATAATCTGGAACTTTGTCTAAAGGGTTATATAATTGTACATATTTTTTGACTCATTACTACATCCGTATCCTAAAGACATCAAAGGAAAAGGAAAAATTTTAAATCAAGCGAACAGTAAAATTTGGAGAATAACTGAACAAGCTGTGTTACATGACTATGATATAATGCTATTATACTATAATAAAGGATGAGCAGTATATTTTGGAAAAACATGGGAAGACATATTTTTTAGAAAAAAATTTTCCATGGTTACATGATTCATGTTCTTGCTTTCTCTTTCCCCCCAACCCCCATAGTCAACACACATTTTTACTGGTTTCTTTATGTGTCACGATCAAGACCTATTTCTATATTATTGATAATTGTTCAAGGGTGGTCATTAAGAGTCTATTTCCCAAATCATGTCTGCATCAACCCATGTGTTCAAGCAGTTGTTTTTCTTCTGTGTTCCCTCTCCTGTAGTTCTTCCTCTGAATGTGACTAGCATTCTTTACCATAAATCCCTCAGAGTTGTCCTGGGTCATTGCATTGCTGCTAGTATAGAAGTCCATTACATTTGATTTTACCACAGTTTATCAGTCTCTGTGTTTAATGTTCTCCTGGTTCTGCTCCTTTCACTCTGCATCAATTCCTGGAGATCATTCCAGTTCACATGGAATTCCTATAGTTTATTATTCCTTTGAGCACAGTAGTATTCCATCACCAGCATATACCACAATTTGTTCAGTCATTCTTCAATTGACAGGCATATGGGAAGATGGAGGCTTAGATGGAGAAAATCTTAAAACCTCCACAACCTTCTACACCTAGATAGAAAACAATGAGCTTCAAGAAGAAAGAGGACCAAATCTTACAACAGGACAGAGCAGGGGGATCCTAATGCTGGACAGCTTAAGAGGTATGCCAAGAAAAAGGCTTGAATTCTTGAACAGTAGAGTCTGAGGGTATAGAAGGGGAATCCCAAGACCCCTCCCCCAAGTGCTGTGCAGAGTCTCCAACAGCCCCTCAAATCTCCAGGCAGGCAGGGGCAGCAGCCTGGAGAGAGGGCCTTGCTGGAGCCTGACTAGATGAGTTGAACACAGGCACCAGGGAGGTGACTGGAGGAAAAAGACAGAGAAACATAGCAAAAATCATTCAGATCACCTGGCTTTATCACAACAGAGATAAAGAACAAAGGGCTTCAAGAGAAAAGAAAACCAGGTCAAAGAGCAGGACAGAGCAGGGGGACCCTACTGCTGGACAGCTCAGTGAAAACATTCCTTCTTGTCCCCCCACTTGTTTTTTTTCCTCTCAAGGTTTTAGCCTCAGGGCACAATAAGCAATACAGACTAATCCAGGCAATACAGGCTTAATCACATCAATTGGACAGATAAGATGTCTTCAGAGGGCAGGGGAACTTCAAAACCCCTCCACCATAGACTACAGAGAAAGTAACTATAAACCTACATTGCCAGCTGGGGGAAGATCTTTCATCAAAGCTCATTAAATCCATCTTTTTAAAGAAGCAGAACAGAAAAGGAAAAAAATATGAGTAAACAACAAAAAAAGAGAAAATAAATGACAATTGACAGCTTCTTTCAAGGAAGTGAAAAGAGAACAAATGAAATAGAAGAAGAGGAAGAAGCTCCAGCAAATTAGACACAGGCTTTGAAAGATCTCAAAATTTAATTAACTCAAGAACTTCAGGAACTCAAAAAGCAATCAAGAGAGGCTGAAAACAATTTGATGAAGGAAGACATAGTACTCATGTAAAGTTAAATGAACAGAACAGGAACATTGTCCACAGTGATAACAATATTGTAACAATGATCCAATTTGAAAGACTTAGCAATTCTAATAAAGACAATAAAAGGATCCAAAATGAAAAATGATGTCCACTAGTAGATGGTGGGACTATGAATTCTGTTGAATTCTGAATGTAGACCAAAGCATATTTATTTGTTTTAATTTATTTTGTTTCTATTTTCTTTTTCAACATGCCTAATAATTTTGAATGACCTTACATATATAATAAAAGTCAAATTGCTTGCCTTCTCAAAAAGGAAAGAGGGATAGAAGGTAAAGAGAGAACTTGATATTCAACATTTTTTTAAACCCTTGTACTTCGGTGCATTGTCTCATAGGTGGAAGATTGGTAAGGGTGGGCAATGGGGGTCAAGTGACTTGCCCAGGGTCACACAGCTGGGAAGTGGCTGAGGCTGGGTTTGAACCTAGGACCTCCTATCTCTAGGCCTGACTCTCACTCCACTGAGCTACCCAGCTGCCCCCGATATTCAACATTTTTAAAAGATTATTACAAATATCTTGCATGTAATTGTGAAATATTTAATGAAAAAATAAATAATTAAAATTTTTGATATTTTTATTATTATTCCATAAACTCCTACTCCATTGCTTGATCATAGTGCAAAACTGATCCTGAATTCTCAAAGGCCATGCCAGAAGAACTCAAAGTCTGTCAGGTTCTACTATGCTGTAAAGATTTCAACTATGGCCTTGGGAACAGGGTTGTTTTGCTAGGTATCAAACTAAGTAATTATGGAGAGGCAAATCACCAGGAGACTGGCCACCTGTTAATGAAATTAATTTAGTCATGATTACCCATGCAGCAGATAAAATATATTTAAAATGGTTCTCAGTTGTATAATGCCCTCTTTATACTTCAATGAGAATTGCAAGGTGTTGAAAAGGGGCAAATGGTGCTTTGAGAAGCCAAATTTTTAGATGCTTAAACACTTTATTTTTATTTTAGCACTCTAAAAGTGAAATCTTGTCCACTGACCAATGAATGAATATATTAATGTAAGAGGATATGGATTATATTTGTTTTGGCATTTTTCACTTTAAATAAAACCAGAAGAAATGAGGAAGGTATGAATAAAGAGAATTGTTCAAAGATACACAGGACCAAGAAAGGCCTTGGCCAAGTAGGTTTTGTCATGCCCACAGGATTTAAAACAACACAAAACATTGCATTCTGATTGCTTATCATTTTCTGTAGTATTAACACGTATTTTTTAAAAAGATCACCATGAACATCACTGCCTTTTATGTATCAACATTGTTTGCTCATGATGAAGTTTCTGAGGATGTGGTAATAACCTGCACATTAAATTACCATATACCTTGATTCCTAGTGACTTCAATGTGAAGATGGAAAATATGGAGGTGGGGAGTAATGTGGGAAAGAATGATAGTGTAAAAAGAAATGAGGGGGTAGCTGGAGAGCCAGACCTAGAGATAGGAGATCCTAAGTTCAAATCTGACCTCAGACACTTCCTAGCTATGTAACCTTGGACAACTCACTTAATGCCCACTGCCTAGCCCTTACCACTCTTCTGCTTTAGAACCAATATATGGTATTGATTCCAAGATGGAAGTTAAGGGTTTTATAAAAATAAAAAAGAAATGAGGTTGACCATTTATATTATTTATATATAATATACTTATATAAATATATTTTATATAAATACAAATATGTATATTTGTATAAAATACACATATTTATATTTGTACATTAAATATAAATATATATGTTTGTTTACATATAATATATATTTATATTATATTAGAATGGACAAAGGAATAAAATATTTTACTTGCTACGTGCAAAATATGATACCAAAACCTCATGATAAAAATAGAACAGTAAGATGGTCCTTGCTCATTAGGAATTTACATTCTAATGGGGTAACAAAAAACATATTGAAGGTTTCAGCTGCAGTTGAAAATGGCCTCATGGTTCTTAATATACCAAAAGCAAATCATGTGGCAATGTGTCTATCTTCATGTGATTTCCACTGTTAAAATTTTATAAGTTTCTGATGTTGAATCAATTGACTTGCCCAGCCAAAAGCCATGACTAACATATTCGTTTCTGGGTCTCCAGGACCTGTAGTTCAGGCATCCATAGGAACAGATCGTTGGTTCCATTTTCATAGAAGTTGCTTATCATGGTGGTAGATGTAAGGGCTGGGCTGGAAATAATGCTATTGCAAAGATCTTGAATGTGGATCCTTGGGTTGTCTCCATCAGCATCTCAGAGGATAGTTCATGCTGCCTCCTGTCACTGTTTCAGGTTTCCATACTGCTGGTTCAGTTAGGCTGGCTTCTCTAATCCTCAAGTGACAATTAGTTGGCAATGGGTGGGAATGACTGGCTTCTTCTCCATTGCATCTTCCCTTAAAGTAACCTCTATATAAGGCTTATATTATTATACCATAAATATAAAAAATAAAGAAAATGAGAAGGAAGGAAGGAAGAAAGGAAGGAAGGAAGAAAGGAAGGAAAGAAGGAAGAAAAAAAGGAAGAAAGGGGAATCAGTATAAACCAGACTTGTCATAAATCAAATTACATAGCAAAAAAGAAAAAAAAGCATTGACTACATTTTTGAAAGATTAGAATATAGACGTATTATTGACAGATCCATGGGTCTGCTAGCTATGCAGAGTCAGATCATCAACTTATCAGAGCTAAAACCCACATAAAATAAGAATGAAAAACATAGAGTGAAAATAAAATGATTTAACCTGAATTTAAGCAAGTTGTGCAAAATGAGGAATGCAAATGTCACACACAAAAAGACGTTGACAGTGATTGGAATAATTTTCATCCTGAAGATTAATTAATGCAAATTATTTGTTACAAAAAAAGTGAGTCAATAAACAGCTGACTTTCCAAATGCAGAGGCATGACTGTCAATAGACATAGTAAAGAGTCATATGAAAGATAATGGACTACTCTGAGTAATATGGCAAAATGAGTTTAAAGAAAGCTCATATAATCATTTAACAAGCAAAGCAATACTAAGAATATTCATAGAAAAAGGAGAATTCAAAATAGAAAAGAATGGAAAAATTTTGCACAATTCAGTCTGTTATTTTTTTTTCTGTTTAGTACATAGAACTGCCATTCTGGCTGGCAGTGAACATAACAGTTCCTAGGGACTTTATAAATGAAGTATTAATGATACTAAATAGAACAAGAACAGGAAAAACAGTCAAACTGAATAAGGTATATATTAAATAAATTTATGCTGTAAGTGATACGATTGTGAAGAATAAAGCGCAAAGGGATACAAAGGAGTTAGGATTTCAAAAATGTGTGGGTAGGGGAAATCTCAGACCTTATAAATACTGAAAAAAGTAGAGTGAGAAGAATATTAGTAACTTCTTTTCTATATTCCAACTCTTTCCATCTCTACAAAAACTTTATGGGCAATTTACACCTTGAATTGGAGGTATCTTTAATTGGGGAATTAGTACAGAAGAAGCAAGCATTTACAAGCAATATTCAAAAGTACTTACATTTTTATCATCTGATAATGAACTGAAAGAGCTAGAAAATATGAATGCTCATTGTGCTTATTATTTGTTGCTTATAGAATAGCTTTTGATCCCGTAGAGCAGAATATGATAATACAAAAAAAGTCTCTTCTAGCTATTTATCAATATCATTCAAGATAATTGGAATGGAAAACATAATAGTAAAATGGGCCTGTCCAATGAATAAACTCCAGAGAAGACAAAAGACAGGAAAATATATGTTTACAAAGATATTGACCATTGGAATGGCACAGGTGTAGGACACAATAAAGTTCAAGAAAGGATCCCTTGTGGATGTTGTGGTTCTCCAGATTTCTTGTTTTCAGATCAATACTTGCTGATCATATCAAGTTACAAGATACTGAAAGATCATCTTGGAAAAATCTATCATTACTCAAAGGAATTTGACCTTTTTATTCACATAAGGCAGACAGTCATTTGCTTCTTTTTGTGTCCCCATTAAATAATTAATAAATCTTAATTAGGTGAGCAAAGGGGATAAAGAATGTTTATATCCATATTTTAGCATAGATTTGGATGAACAACCTATGACATTTGTCCAACTCGCACATATTCTCTCCCTGTGTGTATATATATATATACACACATATACATTGTTTTATATATACTGTCACACGCGTTTTTCAAAATGATATAAATATATATATGTGTGAGTCAATGAATATGTAATATATAATATATAATATGGGTGTATGGTAGATGTTACAGATGGCCAATGGCCTGGGTTCAAAATAAAAAAGGAGAATAGTCTAGATTGTTTTCAGCAAATTATACATTTTTCAAACAACTTTCAAGCTTCCGATGAAAACAGTTTTCTGCTTTTCAGTACTATAATTTTACTGGTGTCACTATGTGGCAAAAAAAGAAAAGATATTGAACACCATTGCCTCCAAAGTACTAAAAATAGAGTTAAATGGAGACATTCATAATGGTTTGCATAGGCTACATCATACAACAAATGGGGAATTTATGCCAGAAATGAAGATTCTAAGAAATTGTCATGTCTAGAAAATGATGACATGTACACAGTCAGTGTGCTCTATATTTGTCCTTGCAATGTCAGGTAAAAGGGAGGAAGGCCTTCAAAATGTTGGGTGGACTTCTTGTGGCAAACTTTTGAGAGAATATAGATGATCTCCAAAGAATGGGTAAGTGAGGATGGGTTAAGATTTACAATACTGAAGAAAAAATTGTAATTGATAAGAACACATATTCATTTGAGTAAATGAGAATATTATTACACAGTATTATTCACAACTTTTCAGACATTCTCTGATCAATTGGCATCCATTTGGTTTCTAATTCTTTGCTACCACAATGAGTACTGCTATAAATCTTTTTAGTGTACACTAGAATTTTGTTTCTGTCTTTTGTCTGCTTGGGTTATATACCAGCAGTTTAATCTCTTGGTCAAAGAATAAGAACAACCTAACCACTTATTCAGTTCCAAATTATTAATTAGAATGTTAGAATTAATTCATAAACGTTCCAAAGATATATTTCAATATATTGGTATTTTCAAATATATATATATATATATTTGATCTGTTGATTTTGCTTTTATTTGTTCAATTAATTTCAGGTAAGGGTCTTCCTGATCAGTGATCATATTAATTGTTTTTTACATATATCTTGAAGCAACTAATATTCTCAAAAGTCTTATATTCTAATAAAGGAGACAAAAATCCATAATCATATGCTAAATATAAAGAGAATAAATACAAGGCACTTAGATATGTGCTATTAAATTTTTGTTTAAAATCAGTGTACTAGGGATTTTTCAAGTTTCCTTTTGGCAATTATAAAATCTTACCTCTTTTATTGCTACAAGATACCCACATAAATAATGTACATTGCCCTTTTTGATGTCAATATTTGAGGGTTTTTTCCACTGTGAGAATGTCTGACATAGATCCAGAGGATCAAAACATGCTATTTTTAAACACGATGAAAACTTTTGACCAATAGTCCAATATTCTCCTTTTCAGATTATACATTCTTCAGTTTTCATTTTCATCCATTTGTCAAAGTGTGACAAGCCTAGCTGTTTTCACAGTTCTATTTCCACAGTACCTGGCCACATTTTAACTGTGCTACCTTGAAAATATATTTTGATCTGGAAGCTATCAAGAGGAAGTAGCCTGCTTCAGTGTGCCCCAGACTTATGGAAAACTAGGATCAAATAGATAATACATTGTCATGGTTCTCCCACCCTCAAAGCAATACACTGTATACAGAACCTCCCCTTCCATCCAAACTTTTTTAGGAAAATATGAATGCAAAGATAGTCTATAATTGTCCTTGATAATCCCTTTGAACGTTTTAAAACTTATCCTCTCAGGAAATTCTTCTTGCAGAAATTCTAAATCCTTTTACCTGAAGACTATTTTGAACCATTTCCTCCTATTCTTGCATCAGTAGGTATGTACATCTGATTGCACAACAAAGAACAACAATCTTCGACAATTAACACCAAATTTATTTTCACTAATCTGTTCTATGAACCATTTTTCCTAATAGAAAAACCAGAATTTTATACCTAGAAAGACCAAACAATTTATTTAATTCAGTGCAATCTTTTATCCATGAGACAAAGTAAACAGACAGGATGATTATTTTATTTCCTAGTAATATTATAATACCTTCTTGCTACAGAATTGTTTTACAAATACATTTGTAGAAATGTGGGAATTATAAAACTAAGAAAATTGTCATCAGTTGAAAAATTTAATACAGCAAATGTTAAATTCATCATTGGAGTGGTTGTCTCAGAGGCTTGACTTACAGAATCATAATGTTAAAAATAGAAGTATCATAGGATCATGGTTTATGGTCTGGAGACATCAAGTCCAATATTAAATCCAACATCCTTATTTAACAGATGAGGAAACTGAAGCCAATAAGGTGAAATGACTAGCCTAAGATTATACAGAGGAATTTGCATCTTATGTAACACCTAGTCAAATGTAATTTTAAAGATGGAGAAAGTAAAGATCAAAGAGGGAACATTACTTACCTGTGGTCATATATTATATATATTCCTATAATAATAATAGAGTCAAGACCAGAAGAGAAGTCTCCCCACTCCCAGATCAGTATTATGATGAAGAGCACTATACACACATACACATAAGCAGATATATATGTATGCATAGTTTGTAAATACAGTATCAATAAGTTTTGAGAAATGTACCATCAGAAAAATATATTTGGAGATGGAGAAGATGTTCAGTTCCTTTGTATAACAATAAAATTCTTTCTTAGTGCTTATAAAACCAAGAAAGGGCTGATAATAATTAATCCTTGCATAGTATTTTTCTCCCAACTATGCTGAGATGTAAATAATATGAGAAAAAATCTGCTCCATTTCATTTAAATTTTTAAAAACTATTACCTTTCATCTTAGAATCGATATTGTTTATTGTTCCAAGGCAGAAAAGAGGTCAGGGCTGCTCAATGTGGGTTAAGTGATTCGTTCAGTCATGCACCTAGGAAGTATCTGGGGTCATATTTGAACCCAGGACCTCCCATCTTTAAACCTGACTCTCAATCCACTGCCCCACCAAGATGACCCCAAACTCCTCCATTTTACAGGTGAGAATATTGAGACAGAAAAATGTTAAGTAACTTCTAATAATCATACAACAAGTGTAAATGATGGGATGTAAACCTAAGCACACTCTCAATCTAGTTCTCTTTCCACTATAACCAATCAGCAAAATTTTATTAAATGTCTAGAATAGCATATTAGAAATTTCACCTCAAAACTAAGGAGATCTAAATTCAATTGCTGCCCCTAATACAATGATTTATTTTTTTTACCTTGGGCAAGTTACTTATTTTGTTTTCTAGTTATTTCACTCTAAGTTTTCAGAGGTTCCTACCTGTATTTAAAGGGAGTTTCCTCATCTGGGAGTTCCCTGTTGTATTGAAATTGCAGGTCTGATTAACACCCATAAATGTATTTACAAGTTCCATTACTAGCCACAGATGAGGATTATATGACAAAATTGAAGCTATAAATGGCCTCAAAAAGTTCATATCCTGAGGAGGTGTGAGGAGTAGATAAGCACTGGAATACTGAATATGGATTCTGGAAGACCTAGACTTAGAATATGCTTCTGATGCTTTTCTAAATGTGCCACTAAAACGAGTCACTAATTCTCTGAGCCTCAATTTTTACATCTATAAAATGGTCATAATAAACATCTGTAATATATATCAGAATCTCAGGCTCAAATGAGATAATGAACATGAATCACTTTGAAACCTTTAAAGCACTATGTAAATATTAGTTTTTAATATTATTCCTCATTGATTTTATGTCCCAGTGAAAGAAAAAGAAAACTGTGTGCATTGAGTCAGCATAGGTCTGTGAACAATAGTTTCTCATGACATGATTCAGCTGTGATTAGATCATGTCTCCATGGAATTTGACTGCACTTTTCCTTCAATAGCCTGGAAAGAAGCTTCCAATCTCGTTAGAAATCTATGAGACATTTAGAACTTAATCTTAGAGAAAATAACTCAACCTGAAACACTAGACAGGTTTTCCCATAGAATAGAAAAGAAGATAAAATCTTTACGAAGACATCAAGTCTTTATTGATAATTGAATCCTCCCACCCCGAGAAACACCTGGTGAGGGAGAAAAGCATATTGTAATTCTCACATTTTCTATTTCCTTGCACAAATATTAAACCATCAATTTTGTACGTGCAAAAATCAGTATTTCATTTGCTTTAAACTGTCTCTGACCCTCAAACCATGCCTCTTCATTCCATTACTTTAAATTAAAACCTAAAATAAAACTACAGATTCGTAAGTTCATAGTATTTTGTCGAATGTGGAAGCACAGAAAAATGAGACAAAAAGAAAGCTTTTAAACTTGAAGTTTAACTTGAGATGAGGGCATGATTTCAGTCTTTAGACACTTAAAGGGCTATCATGTGAGAGGTACTAGATCTATTCTGCTGCACCCAGTGAATAAAGCTAAAACCAATAGTTAAGAGTTCTGGAGAATTAAGTTTTGGATTAATATAAGGAAAACCTTAGAAATTAGATATATTTCAGGACTGAAATATGTAGTCTTATTAGACAATGAGGTTCTTATGCCTAGAGGTCCTTTGGTGAAGTCTGATTAGAGAACTTTTGGGGGATAATGTAGAGAATGAAATTCTTTCAAAGTTGATGATTCTGTGATTCTTTGATATTCATGTTAATATCACTGGTAGGGTTTCAGGAGGAACAGCAAAGTGGTAGCTACAAGATTAATGACACATGCTGCTACCACTTTGCTGTTCCTCCTGAAACCCTACCAGTGATATTAATACTGGGGGATTCACAAAGGATGCTTTAGTGCATGATAGGACCAGTGGGTTAATTTCAGCTGTGTCTATGATGTTGAGAAGGTAAGAAAGGTCTCCACCATACTGAGTAAATTTACAGGAGGGCATAGATAAGATTTTCACAGAATAATTAGGAATGAATGAATTGCAATTTACATCATTTCAGGGACTTCAAATTGATGAAATTACAGATTACGCTAAATATTGTGTTGCATTTACAAATATAGATGGCAGTCAGGTTTTTTATAAATGTGGAGTCACCATATTATTTTTGTCAAATCACTAAAAAGGAAAGCTACCTGTGTTTGAGAGCAGCTAGGTAGCACATTGGATAGAGTTTGGGGTCTGGAGTGAAAAAGACCTGAATTCAAATCATTTAACATTGTTCTCTTCAGTTTTCTCATTTTTAAAAATGAGGTGGAGAAGGAAATAGCAAACCATCCCTATATCTTTTCCAAGAAATCTCATTTACGGTCACAAAATGTCAGAAACAACTGAAACAACCAAACAACAACCTGTATCAGAGTAGACATTAAATAAAATTATTGTTGCATTAAAATAAACTTTATTATAAAAGCTTGTTGTGGTGGAGTGGTATAACAGGTGACTTATTAGTGGATGATCAAGGTGACCATTCTAAAGTTGTTTAGATTGTGATCTGCTTGAGCAAAAGGACTATGGTTGTATAATCATCATTGTAGTTGTTCAGTCATTTCAGTTGTGTCTGATCCTTTGTGCCCCCATTTGGGATTTTCTTGGCATAAGTACTGGGGTGATTTACCATTATTTCCTTCTCTAGCTCCTTTTTTACAGATGAGGGACTGAAGCAAGGTAGGTTTTAACTCACAGAGGGTCACACAGCTAATAAGTGTGTCTGTGGTCAAATTTGAATTCAGAAGGATAAGTGGAACTTTATCCACTGTGGTACCTAGAAGTCCCATAAGCATCAATGGTTGAGTCCAAATAGTTCTCTGTTTATTAGTTCAAAGACTTATATGACTGCTATCAAATTACTTGTTTGAATTTATTTAAGGTCGCATAGGTGCTAAGTGACAGTTTTGACAAATAAATTCCAGATCCCTTGATTCCAAATCCAGCACTCTTTGCATTGCATCATTTTGCTGCTTTATTGTTTGATATGCTTTATGTTTTTCAGAGATCATTAACTGAAGTGGTACTAGGGAGCCACTGAAGATTCTTGAATGGAAAAATGACATGGTCAGGATGGAGCTTTAGGAAAATTATTCTTGTGATTCTATGATGAGCTTCAATAAAAAGGAAGCAGAGAGAATAATTTAAAAAGCTCTTTTCATAATCCAGCCAAGAGGTTTTTGTGGACCTGAAATAGGCCTGAATCAAAGTGATGGTTGTATAATGGAAAGGAACAATTGAAATATGTTACCAAGAAAGAATCGAAAAGTGTTGGCAATCACTCGAATAGTGGCAAGAGTAGGCAAGAGAGACCAGGATTCATATCGGGAATAACAACAGATTCTATTCCTTTGTATACTAAAGGATAGGTGGTCTTCATCCTCAGATTATCTAATTCTTTGATCATAAATATATTACTGTTCATAGTTGATTATCATAGTAAAATTCTGTTGTTGCTTTAATTTATATGACCATAAAGATTCCCAGATATATAGAGCAACCTAAATTATAGTTTGAAATATGACCCCTTTCTACAATTTGTTGATGTGAATTGGTTTCTGAAAAAAAATTCCTGCTGCGTAATCTTTTGTTCACTTTATACTCATTCTTTTTTGTTATGATTTTTAAATGTTTTACTTACCCCGTTTCAGCTTTGACTTTGTTTTAAAATCAAGTCATGAAGTGAAAAGGAATGTCTTTCAACATCAGACATTATTAAGAGCCTTGTATAATCAAGGTGATCATCTAAATGACATATTTATTTCCACTTTGGTATAATAATTAGATCATTTTAATTTATTGATATAAGCTATTCCAGGGGAGTATAAAATGCACTGATTATCTTTAAGACAAAATTTAAAGTCATAAATTCCAAGTCTAGAATAGACTGCAGAATTCAGAGGGAAATAATCATTGCTTCTATGTCTGCTTTTTAAATTAAGTTTTCATTCTTGACATAAACTTACTGAATTGAGAGAATGACCTCCAAAGTGTTCACAAAGCAAAGCCTCTTACATGCTTATCCTTATTAAGGACTGGAATGCTAACAATTCAGGTACCAAATTTAGAGAGAAGAGTAGTGATCACCATGTTATGTATAATTCAGCTATGAACAATTAGAGAAGGGCCAGTGCCTTTATAAAATACTGCTAAAAGTCAAAGGACCTAGGTTCCTGTTTAACTCTGACACCTAATAGGTAAGTTTGGGTAAGTCACTTCAGTTCTCTCAGTCTCTATTTTCTCACCTACAAATTGAGAGCATTGGACAAGGTAACCTTTAAAATTTCTCACATTCTAAAAGTTATTATTCTGTGATCTCATCTTTTCAAATAATGTATTTTATTTTAAACACTTTTTTTTAAAAATTGGACTTCTTAACACCAAACAAAAAATTAATTGAAGCTAAACTATAATTAAAATTAGAATAATGAATTTTTAAAAATACCTATCTTCTTTTATTTATAAGTCTTTTTATTCAAAATCTGAGTGTTTGAAATACATGGTACATATAGGGTCAATATTTTTTCATTTTTAAAGATTTTCTCTTTTATTACAACGAACTTGATAAGCATTATGAAATATAAACATCTCCATATTCAAAGAAAAGGAAAAAGAGGACCACATATGAAATTGTGATTCTACATTACTTATAACTTTTAAAATACATACATGTCAAATTTAAAATGATAGGTTCAACACTATTTTGCTTGTCTGGGTCCCATTCTGCATTTTCTTATGCTATCTTATATGTATTTTTAAATAAATAATCAATGTTCTTTTCTTTCTTTTTTGATACAATTATCATTAACCCTACTTCTTTTAAATCTCTCCTATTCAACAAGAAACTCATAATCTTTTCTCCCCTCCCTTCCACCTCTTCCCTCTTTCCAAGAAGGAATACAATACAATATAGGTTCTACATATATTATAACACAAATTGCTCTTCATTATGTTATGAAAAATGACACATATTGCTTATAGTAGAGAACAATTCTCTATATAGAGAACAATGGAGAAAATAGATTAAAGAATGGTATGTTTCAATGTGAATTTGAACTTAATCTCCTCCTTCTATGGCAGTGCATATCTTTTTTTTTTTTTTGTCATGAGTCCCTTGGAATTGTCCTGGATCCTTACCTTGTTGTAGCAGTGTATAATCATATATTATTGTTGTTACTGTTTACAATGTTCTCTTGGTTCTGCTCACTTCACTTTACATCACTTCATATCAGTCTTCCCAGTTTTGTGTGTGTGCATTGGGTTTATCATTTCTTATGGCACAATAGTATGCTATTACAATCGTATTCCACAATTTGTTCAGCCATTCTTCACTTGATGGTTATCCCTTTAGTTTCTAGTTCTTGGCCACTGCAAAAATAGCTGCTATAAATATTTTAGAACATATAGGTTCTTTTTTTTTTCTTTTCCATGGATCACCTTAGGAAATAAATCCAATTGTGAAAGGTATACATAGTTTTTAACTCTGAGTATAATTCCTATTTGCTCTCCAAAATGTTTGGATCAGCCCACAGTTCTATGTAATGTGTGTATATATATATATATATACATATATATATATATGAATGTCTCTATTTTTCCACATTCTCCCCCACATTTTTCACTTTGTCCTTTTATCATTATAGCAAATCTGATATGTATGAGGTAATATTTGACTTGTTTTCATGTGCATTTCTCTAATCAATGATGTTTTAGAACATTTTTCATATAGTTAAATATGTATCTTTGATTTCTTCACTTAAAAACTATCTTTTCATATCTTTAAACATTTATAAATTTGATGAAGGTGTTCATATATTTTAGATATGCAACCTCTATCTGAGAAAGTATGTATAAAATTTTCCCCTAATTTGTTGTTTTCCTTTTAATCTTGGCTATGTCAGTTTTTATTTAAACAAAAAATTTTCAACTTACTATACTAAAATCTCCATTTTATACTTCACAATGTGTTTTATATCTTTTGTTTATTAATGCATAATTCTTTTCTCAATAAGCATGATAATTGATATATCCCCTGTTGATTAATATTTCCCCAATTATTCATGTCTGACTTTATTTGTATAAAATTATGTTCATAAAGTTTGTATTTGTATAGTTTCTTGATTCGTTTTGTGGAAGGCATATTCCTAGGTATTTTATTCTATCTATGGTGAATTTAATTTAAATACCTTATCTCTTACTATCACTTTTTGAATGGCCTTTTTGGTGAAATACAAAAATGCTGACATTCTTTTTTTCTTCAAACTTATAAAGAAGGTATTTTTTTTCTCCTAAAGCAGGAGAAATTAACTCTACTAGTAAGAGTTATTTTATCTCAAATCAGCTTATGGCAGTATCTTTAGGGATATCTGCTATGGAATCACAGAAATGTGTCACTTCTTATGAATAAGAAATTTATTGTCTTATTTCCAGTGTCTGAAATTGCAATCCTCATCTACATTGTTATGATGCACCTGAACATTGGCTCATTCCTTTTGTGCCCTCAGGCACCACCTCCTCCTGCACCTATGTCTATCAGGTCTGTTGGATAGATAATAGGTGATAGAACTGTTTCTTCCACTCTCATCACTCTCCTATTTTACTATATTCATTTATCCAACTAAGGTTGTCTTTTACCTTCAAATAAAGGTTAATACCATCTTTTCTATTGTTTATCCTGTGGGGCTTTCTTATACTCTTGGATTATTACACCTATGAACCTATGAGTTTCATTTCATTCCTCACAGGGAAAAATTTATTTGTAAAGAGTCAGTATTTTTAATATCTTAGTCACACAGCTTGGAAATACATGAGAACAAGAAATCCATGAATTTCATTCGAAAATGTCTAAACTAGCAGTGGTACATTTGTACACACTAAAGGATATATGATTGTTTTGAGAATGCTGTCTCCTCCCACTAAAGAAGAATATTTATAACTATGAACATTTAACAAAATTTGTAAGAAAATAGAAACCTATAAAGGAAGAAAGTAAATGACATGGATTCAATATCTTTGATTGATACTTGCATTATTTTGCTAGTATCAAAGACAGTTAAAAGGGTATTTTAGGAGTCTTAAGGATTCAAAGGATTATTTTAGAATATAGTGTTTAGTTGTTTCATATTTCCTCTGAGGAAGGAATGAACTGCAATAATAATGTCCCACTAAAGTATTGTTTAGAATTATTTAAAATGAATTTGATACTATTGAAGTTTAAAAAAACTAGACTACATACATTTAAATATACAGTTACATATAGATAGATATATAGATATTTATGTATGCATACACATTTAAATACATATGTATCCATGTGAATATATGCATATGTTTTAAAACTTTTCATTTATGTATATATAGTGTAGAAGTTTAAATGATGGACATGAAGTCCAGAAGATCTGAGTCCAAATCCAGCCTCAGATACTTCACTAATGTGATAATAGGCAAGTTATTTAATTTCTGTGAGTTTCCTCATCTGTAAATTGGAGGTTCTAATAGTACCAACTCTCCAGGATTATAAAGATAAAATGAATTTTTTGTAAAACTTAGTGTTATGCAAATGCTGGCAAGTATTATTAGCATGTTTGTACACAAATGTGTATGTTATCGGGATGATATGTAACGTATGATAAAAAGAGATGATCACTCTTCTATTTATTTATCTATGTACATATATTATTTTAATGGCACTGATGTCCCAAAATGAGAAGCATAGTCAGTGTAAATAAGTGCCATAATATAAAAGAGCCTAGTTTTAAATACTGGCTCAAGTATACCCTATTTGAGCTCATAGACAAGTCACTTAAGTTTTCTGGATCTGTTTCCTTTTTTCAGCAAATATTAAACAGTATAGGACAACAGAGCCTCAAAGATCTATTTCAGTTCTTTATGATTCTGTGAAGGAAGAAGGAAAAGACAAAATTCTCAGGAGGTATTCAGCATAGTTTATTTTTAGCTCGAATAGTCATGAATGGTCTATATGGCCTTTTCAGGTCTCTGCAGGTCCACAATTATTTCATGAAGAGACTAGGATTTGGGTGGAACATGGTATTCATTTCTCTTACTACCTAAATTATTAAAAATTCCAGCAAAACTAATATTTGTAGCCCATTGTGGAGCTACAGTTGAGACTATACAAGGCTATCAAATTAAATATCTGGGCTTTTTGAAAAAATATAATAGTCCATATGACAGTTTAAAAATGAAAAAAATCACTGTTTAATGGACAAATGGATAGCTTTATGTTTATGCTCTTCCACCCAGTAGCACAGTTAATTCAATTACACTATCCCTTGAAAATCTATTCACAATAGGAGATTGTCTCTAAAGAAAGATTCCATTTTCAAAAATAATTCTTATTTATCTGGACAATCATATAGTCTCTAATTCCACTACTTTGTGGCCTTTTTTTACTATTACCTTAAATTATTTTGCACCTAGGACAACCTAACATCTAATCTGAACAAAGCATTGGGAACATGGATAGGTGATGCAGTGGATAGTGCACTGAGTTTGGGATCAGGAAAGCTCATCTTCAAAAGTTCAAACCTGACCTCACACAATTACTAGCTATGTGACCTTGGGCAACTCATTTTACCTTCTTTGACTCAGTTCCTTTTCTGTAAAATGAGCTGCAGAAAGAAATGGCAAACCACTCCAATATTTTTGTTAAGAAAATCCCCCAAATGGGGTCATGGCTGAAACAACACAACAACCTCAATAACACAGAGTAAAACATTTTATAATGACATTTATTCATAGAAACATCATGTGTACCTACAGAGTCATTCTAATAAAGTGTACAGTACCATACAAGTTAGAGATTTACAACTAGATCTGGTATTTGTCTTTAAAGAACTGATAATTTTGTTCTTTCTATTTTCTCTTTGGTGCAATATGAAATGAAAATATTTCTATTTGGAATAACTCTTACTAAATGATTACTTTGTGAACATCAGTATAAACAAAATTTCCATCTATTCATTTGTGGGATTTGAGCTGGTAGTGGTACTACAAACTACATTCTTATAAGAAGTATACAGATAAAATCACTGATATTTTTAAAAAATATTGTAGAAAGAATTGTCCACTACTCAAAAGCTCTGATTATGAAGAGTCTTTCTAATAATGACTGGAATATCTATTAGTGGAAGAAATTTGAGAAGATGGAAAAGTGTCAAGGAAAAAATTAAATCACTATCATCTTCCCAATGTTGAAAAAACTTTAGACAAGATGATGTTATGTTTTGGTTGAATTCTTGTCTTATTTAAATGCGTAGTTCTCACCACATCTTTTTTCCTGATGATGAATTTTTCCTCCAAGACTGCCAACTACTCCTATTTTATTCATAGTTTGTATTACTATAAAAAAAGACCCCTCAGTTTTTTTCCATCTGGTCTTATCATATAATTTTCATTCCTTTCCTCTTTTTAGTTCCAAATGTCCTTTCTATCCTCTATTGCTTTAAAAATTCCAGTCAAGAAATAGGTGCACTGAATGTTTGAGACAAGGTATTGCATTGGAATGAGCCCCAGATTGGCAGTCAGGAGACCTCTCTCTTTGCAAAATCAGCTTCTGCTGCTACCTAGGATGGATGTACTTAGACACAATAATCAACTTCTCTGCGTTTCAATTTCCTTGTCTATAAAAAGCAGGAGTTTGATTAGATGCTTTCTTCGGTTCTGTTGTAAAACTAAGAATTTGGTATAAATGATCTTATCTTTTCTACATCTAAAGTCAGAATTAGACCATGGTTACAAATAACAACCTTCCTCTATCTTTAGCAAGACATTTTTAGAACTCCTTTGCCACATAAGGGCACCTTTTAATTAATATGTCTAATTAAACATGTAATCACCCTCCAATGGACAGCTGTCCTATGGTAGAGGTTACCTCTAAACTGGAGGGCAATTATAGGTTTAATTGTGTGCATTATATTAATGATAAACACTCTAGTTCTGGATAAAGCAGCGTGAGTTGAAACTTGAAAAGTTGTTTCATACCTCCATTAAAGGAACCATAAAGGAAAACGAGGCATTTTTATATGAGTCTAAGAGCATTTTTACATTTAAAAAATGTGTGTGAGATTAAGGAGAGACTCTACTACATGTTAAAAAAAAAAAAGGGTTGCTACCCAAAGCCTGGAAGGAAGGGGGGTGACTTTTCTTACAGTATTTGCACCCCCAAACCCTAGAAGTTTCTTATGTGTTTATTAGCTATTTCCAGTCACATATTAAAACTGAAGAGGTTTGGATAAATTCTGAGAAGCTTAGGATAAGCATTTCAACTTCCAATTGCTTACCCGAAACCTTGGAATTTCACCCACCAATAATCTCCATGCCCTTTGCTTAAAATTTACCCGCAGAATCAAGTGACAGGAAACTGCCCATCACCCTCCCAGTGAGACTCTGCCAAAACACTCATCAGGAGCCACAACAACAAAAATAGACCCAATTGACAAAGGCGCTATGAGTAAGAAACGGATGTACCAATTTGGGCTATCTTCTTTTTCTTCTTTCTTTTTGGTTTAAAAAAAGAAAAGAGAAGCAACGCAATAGCATCTGGGCTGACAGCTTGTACATCAAGTTCCAGGCCCATGTAATTTAAAATGTTTGAGTTTTTATAACATCCCTGAAAAACATGACTTACAATGCAAACACCGCAGACAAACAGGGCAAGAGCATCTAACTATAGCAGCTCTGCTGGGCAGCTCATCACAATCGTGGCGACCATAATAAAGCAAAGTCCTGTTCTACAGCTGAGTGGTTGCACTTGAATTCTCAGTGTTTGAGTGTAATTAGAAAACAGCTGTGAAGGAAAATCAATTGTTCCTGGTAGTCAATGGCTAATTTTCCACAATCAAAATAAAGAATGCAATATGACATGTTTGTAATGAGCAAGTAATTGTTTCTCCTTTGTTTATTGTTTTAACATTTCTCTTTTTATTTGTGGAAGCTGTCATTTACTTGCTTTGGGACAACTTCACCAGATTCTTAGACTCTCCTAAGAATCTCTAAGTCTGAGCCAGGACAATTGTGCCACACAGCCTAGCTCAGTGTAGATAACAAGTATGACTTTCTAGGCAGAGCAATTGGTGATCGAGCAAGGAGACACAATTCTTGCCCTTATAAATAAAAAAAGATCATAAACTGAATGATTATTGAATAGAATCATTTTATTTATGTGCTTTAATTCAGTTCAGTTCTCTGGAACTAAAGGAGTATAATTCTGAGCATTTACTGGTCTGTTCTTCCAAATGACTGCATTAGGAAAATAAAACAGAATTCCAAAAACAAGCGCCTTTCTTTGAATTCATTTTCTTTCTTCTGTTATTAGCATAGCCAATGGAGAATTGTGCTAGTCCCCAGAGTATCCTAAAAATAGATAGCAAAGTAGTGTGAATCTAGGGTTCAGATAGAATGAAAAAAAGAATGTAAATAGAAGAGTGAATCAAAAAGATATGAGGTTATTTTCTTATGCAAAAGAGGCAGATTGAGAAACACCAGAAGGAATGACAACCTGTGATACTTTATTCTGTTACAAAGGAAAGGAAAAGTTAATCATATTTTCTTGCTCTGTCTAATTACATGTTTTCTCTTTTTTTTCCTTTTGGAAGGTAATATGAAAATGGGTTTAGCTAAGGTAAGGAGAATAAGTACAAAGAAAGATTTAGAAAGTTTCAACTAATATGTGGCTTTGAGTCAATCAGTAAATCTTTCTGGTCTTCAATTCTTCCTATTTTCTTTTTTTTAATAAATAGAAACAAAAATGGAAAAAAAGGAAAAGTTGATGCATCAACATTTTTCCTTACTTAATGGCATGATGACTGCATATTTCAGAGGTTCTGGGAAATCTTGACTTTAAGAAAATGAAGTATATTTTGAAAAATGTTTTGTTGGAATGCAGATCTTAATTTGTGGTTCTGAAAATATGGTCAACATAGTTAACAAAACTTATGTAAAGTGTAAATCTGTGGGAAATGATGAAATTCTCAAACAATGGCACTATATAAAGTCACAAAAATGCACAGCTACTATTCATTCACTAGAAAGGCAAAAGAAAATAAATCTAAGCATATATTTTCATGACTTCATACGTAATTAACAGACATTTGCCCTATCTTCAGGGCATAATTAGCTTTAGAAAACAAATTCTAGTGGGCAGCTGGGTGGTTCAGAGGATTGAGAGCCAGGCCTAGAGAAAGGAGGTTCTAGGTTCAAATCTGGCTTCAAATACTTCCTAGCTGTGTGACTCTGGGCAAGTTACTTAACTTTCATTGCCTAGCCCTTACCACTCTTCTGCCTTGGAACCAATATATAATATTGATTCCAAAAGGGAAAGTAAGGGTCTAAAAATTCTAGAGTCCTTAGCTCAGTTGTTGGACCTTAAAAACAATAGATACTTAGTAAAACTTGGCTGAATTGAATTGTTTGGGTTAGGTTAAATATATATTTTTATACTAGTACTGATAATGTAGGAACTTATACTTATTTACATGACATATGAGCAATGTGGACTGGTCAAAGCAAGTCTACTTCTTAGATCTGATGCATCATTCTTTGACTGATTTCAATTCAACACATGGTACTTGGAGGAGTTTTTCTTCTGGCCATCACTGACTGAACAGTCGGTGCTTTGTGGTGACAAGGGACTTTCTGATTGGTTTTGAAGCAAGGAAGATTGATAATGACACTGGAACTAAATTCACATATAATGGGTTATTTGTCCATCCTTTGCCCCTTTTATTTGAACTATTTTCTGTAGCACCTTTCAAGGAAATAAGATTATTATGAGCCAGGTGGTAGAGAAGGGAAAGCCACGTGAAATGAATAAATGGCACTTTGATTCCATTGTACTTTTTTTCCTGATCTTTCCCATCTTGGGAGCCAGCAGGTGACCAGTGAGTATAACAGATTCACCAAAGCCATCTGTGTTCTCACTGACTACAAAGAGGGTCCTATAATTTGTCTGGAACTGATCTTAGTGGGAGCAGCCAAGTTTGCAAGGCATGAACACCACCATTGAGGGATGTTCTTGATCTAGACCAATAGGAGATGCTCTCCAAGGACAATATTCCATGTCCTGAGAGGAGCTAGCGCACCTCAGCAATGGGATAAATGAAACCACTTCCAAAAATGGATTTTGTGGGTAAATTGAGGTAGGAGAAAATGAGGCCAAAGTTAGGAGTCTTTAGGTACACCATGACCTACCATGTTCCTTACATGTTTACCTCCATTCCTTCGTTCTTCAAGTTTGAGGTCACTCGATATAAACTGAGTCTGGGTAGAGGGAAGAGTTCTTTTCTGGCTTAGAGTGTTTTATTATACCATTTCTGTTTAAAAGCTTTGTAAAAGCTAATCCATATCAACTGGTCATTTGATATTAGAGAGAGCATATAAAGTAGTGAAATATCTGAGAAATAGTATTAGAAACCTTATAACCTATGACTGCTGTTAGGAAAGGGGAGGCATCTTACTGATGGTAAACCTGATCTGCCATAGTAAATGGGTTAAAGAGAGAAGAGATAATCCAGAGAGGGTATTATGGATGCATGAACTTGGAGCTGGCACCAAATAATACAGATATTTTGAGCAAAATCGTCCTTACTCTCTAAGACAAAGATGTCACTTTGGAAAATAAACGTTAGAGCAGAATAATAATAGCTCACATTTATATGCCATTTTTCTCACCCTGTTCCCATGTGGTTGGTTAAATGTTAACAGTGCCTCCACTGTCATGGAAAGAATATTTGGAGTCCGAATGCAGATGGAAACAATAGTTCTTCACTTTATTTCCTTCATGGATTTTTCACTAATGTAAGCATATGTGTCTTGTTTTGCCATATAACAAACGTGGCACTATGATTCACATGATGATACATGTACGACCAATGTCATATTATCTGCTTTCTTGGGAAGAGTGGAAGGCTGGGAGGGAGGGAGAGAAAATGAATTACAAAAAGTCACAAAACAAACATTAAAAATTGCAATGATATGTAATCTGGAAAAAATAATTTTTAAATGTTAACAGTGACATTTAAAAAAAAAGAATACTGAAGCTCAGAAAGTTTGAATAAGAGGGAGGCAGAGCCCAGAAGGCAAAGAAGGAAGAGGGACACATCTGATTTCTACCAAATTACCCTCCAAAAAGCAATGGTAAAACACCTCAAAATGAATTCTGGAACAGCTTAAGTCACAAAAAGACAAGGTGAAATCATTTTTCAACCCAAAACAAGTTAAAAGGCCATCATGAGCAATATAGTGCACCATCATGGAAGTGGAACACAGCACACCAAGGTACTAGCTACTCCAGCAATTGCAGCCACAGGGAAGCAGGGAACATTGGTCACAGTTCCAAGGGGGAAAAGAATATTTGAGGTTACTCACAGTTCAGAGCCCTGGCCTGGAGAGTATTGAAAACACTTCTTATATCATAACACTTTGGAAGAACTAAAATATATATAGATCCCCAGTGCTAGCTCTGAAGCTAGCTGCACAAATAACCTAGGGCTTGGAATATTGCTCCCTTCACCACAGTGGTTTTTTTTTAAACTAAAAGAAATGAAATAAGCAGGAAAGTGAGCAAACAATGAAAAAATAACAACATAGAAAGCTATTTTGATGAGAGAATAGACAACAATATCAATACATCCAATGCCCCCAAGAAAAATATAAATTGCTTTCAGGCCCAAAAAGAACTAATGGAGAGGCACAAAAAGAATTTTGATAAACAAATAAGAGAGAAGTAGAAGAAAATTGGGGAAACAAATGAGAACAACATTGAAAATCATGAAAAAAATTCAAAAGCTTGATAAAGGAGACACAAAAATAATGAAGAAATTAATATCTTAAAAAAACAGAATAGGTCAATTGGCCTGAGGCACAAAAATCCAAAGAAAAAAAGAATTTTTTAAAAGGAGAATTGGCCAAATAGAAAAAATATATAATAAAAATGTTCTGGAAAAAAAAATTTCTTGAAAGACAGAATTGGCCCTTTGAAAAAGGAGGTATAAAATTCACTGAGAAAAAGAATTCTTTACAAAGTAGAATAGCCAAATGGAAAAGGAGGTACAAAAGCTCAGAAGAGAAAATCATGTCTTAAAAGTTAGAATTGGGTAAGTGGAAGCTAATGACTCCACAAGACATCAAGAAAAATAACATGAAGTCAAAAGAATAAAAAACAAGAAGAAAATGTGAAATATCTCATGGAAAAAAAACTGACCTTAAAAATAAATCCAGGAAAGATCACCTAAGAATTACTGGACAGCCATTTAAAAAAAAAGGAGCTTAGGCATCATATTTCAAGAAATAATCAAAGAAAATCGCCCTGATATTTTAGAACCAGAGTACAAAATAGAATTTGAAAGAATCCATGAATCATCTCCTGAGAGAGAGCAAAAGGATTACTCCCAGAAATAACATAGCCAAATTCCAAAACTCTTAGGTGAAGAGAATATTGCAAGCAACCAAAAAGACACAATTTAAATATTGTAGAGCCAAAGTAAGGATAAAACACGACTTTGAAGCTTCTACATTAAAAGGATAGGAGGACCTGGAAAATAATATTGCAGAGAGGAAAGAAGCTAGGACTTTAACCAAGAACCAAGCAGAAAAACTGAGTATAATACTTTAGATGGAAAAATAGGTGTTAGGCAAATTAGACAAAAGTCTCATTACTCAAATATACAAGGAGCTAAATCAATTGTATAAAAAAAATCAAGCCATTCCCCAATTGATAAATGGGCAAGGGACATGAATAGGCAATTTTTAGATAAAGAAGTCAAAACTATCAATAGGCAAATGAGAAAGCGTTCTAAATCATTAATAATTAGAGAAATGCAAATCAAAACAACACTGAGGTATCACTTCATACCTACCAGATTGGCTAAAATGACATCAGGAGAGAGTAATGAATGTTGGAGGGGATGTGGCAAAATTGGGACATTAATGCACTGCTGGTGGAGTTGTGAATTGATCCAAATATTCTGGATGGAAATTTGGAACTATGCTCAAAGGGCTATAAAAGAATGCCTGCCCTTTGATCCAGCCATACCATTGCTGGGTTTGTGCCCCAAAGAGATCATAGAAAACAGACTCATACGAAAATATTTATAGCTGCACTCTTTGTGGTGGCAAAGAACTGGAAAACAAGGGTATGCCCTTCAATTGGGGAATGGCTGAACAAATTGTGGTATGTGCTAGTGATGGAATACTACTGTGCTCAAAGGAATAATAAACTGGAGGAATTCCATGTGAACTGGAATGACCTCCAGTAATTGATGCAGAGTGAAAGGAGCAGAACCAGAAGAACACTGTACACAGA
Source organism: Gracilinanus agilis (assembly GCF_016433145.1). Classification (NCBI taxonomy): domain Eukaryota; kingdom Metazoa; phylum Chordata; class Mammalia; order Didelphimorphia; family Didelphidae; genus Gracilinanus; species Gracilinanus agilis. The sequence continues at coordinate 400,923,593 of NC_058133.1, read as the reverse complement.
GACTGATATACTGTGGTAAAATCAAATGTAATGGACTTCTGTACTAGCAGCAATGCAATGACCCAGGACAATTCTGAGGGATTTATGGAATAGAATGCTACCCACATTCAGAGGAAGAACTACAGGAGTGGAAACACAGAAGAAAAACAACAGCTTAAACACATGGATGGATGCAGGCATGATTGGGGATGTAGACTCTAAACAACCAACCTAGTACAACCATCAATAATATGGAAATAGGTCTTGATAGATGACACATAAAGAAACCAGTGGAAATGCGTTTTGGCTGGAGTGTGGGAGGGTGTTTTAGGGGGCTGGGTAAGAACATGAATTATGTAATCATGGAAAAAATTTTTCTAAAAAATAAAATTAAAAAAATAAAGAAAAGAAATTGCCAGGGCCATCCTAACCTTCAACAACAACTATCTGGTCAGTCAGCAGCCATCAACATTGAGGTAACACCCTCCACCAGAAAAAAGATCATAGTTCTTCAAGGCTTAAATTATGGTTAGCACTTTCTAGCAATAACATATCTTTAAATTAATATATGAACATTTTTAGACATAATACTATTGTACAATTAATAGTACAATTTGTAATAATACTACAAAATAATGTAAACATAACTTTTATATGCATCGGGAAACCAAAAATTCTCGTGACTTACTTTATTGCAATATTCGTTTTTATTGAAATGATCTGGAACTGAACTTGCAATATCTTCAAATGTGCTCATAATCTGTCATAATTTGTTCTTGGTGAGCCCATGCAGGGACTTAGTGATCACTGCTTTCCTTTCTAAGTGTTAGTAAACCATGTGTATAATATGTCATTAAAAAAAAAAAACTTTTCCTCATTACAATTTTTTCAGAAATTTCAATATATTCTTGTCCTTTGGCTTTTTGTCATTATTCTTACAAATTCAACTCTTTCTTTCCCATTCTTTCCTGGCTCTGTGTTCCTCTTTCAGTCCAATTCAGACACACTGTGCATTGACCCCAACATTGTAGTGTCATTTTGGTCCTCTTTGAGAAAGAGGAACAACAACCAAACAATTTACAAAATAGGTAGAACTGAGAGAACATTGTGCACAGTAACAACAATATTATACAATGATGATCTGTGGAAACTTAGCTATTCTCAGAGATGCAATAATCTGGGACCATCTTAAAAGACTTAAGACAGGGTGCTCGCCACCTCCAGAGAAAGAACTATTGGAGTTGTCTTTCACAACAGTGTGTTTATGACTTTGTTCTCTCAAATACAAGACAAGAGAATCATAAAAAAGGTAAATAGAAAAAAATTAAAAGACTTTCAATAAAGTTAAATTATGTACATTCCTACAAGGGGAGATGATTCTTGGAACACCAAGAAATTTGACATTAGTAGGGCACTTAGAAGGAATATACATAGACAGAGGTAAGAGTATGATTTGAATATAAATAGAATGACAAAAAATTAAGTTAAATTAATGCGTTAGAAAGTTGAATGAAAGAAACTCCTCATCAGGAGAAGGGGGAATATAAAAATAAATTGGAGCAAATTATTGTACATAAAAGAGGCACGAAAGAGTGTTTACACAGTGGAGGAAAATATGGGGAAGGTGAGGAGAACACATGGATCTTACTTTCATTGGTGTTGTTCAATGAAGCAAAAACATTCACAGTCAATTGGTTATAGAAAACTGACTTACTCTACAGAAAACTAAGAGGGGAAGATGATAAAAGAATGGGGGAGGGTTGGGGAGGACTGATAGAAAAGAGGAAAAATTGGTAGAGGTGGCCATCAGAAACAAAAAATAAGATAAACAAGATTGAAAGTAATATACAATAATCATAATGGTACAACCATTTTAAAAGTCTCTCTAATAAAGATCTAAATTCTCAAATATAAGGAAAAATGAATTGAATGTATAGGAATACAAATCATTCCCCAACTGATAAATGGCAAAAAGATCTTAATAAGTAATTCGCAGGCAAAGTAATTTAAGCTCCCTATAGCCATGGAAAAATGTTCTAAATCACTATTTTTTGAGAAATGCAAATCAAAACAACTCTGGAGCACCACCCCAACCTATCAGATGAACTATTATGACATAAAAGAAAAACAACAAAATTTGGAGGAGATACAAGAAAGCTGGGACACAAAGGCATATCTGAGGGAGTTGTGAACTGATTCAATCATTCGGGAGAGCAATTTGGATCCAAAGGGCTATAAAAAGGTACATATGTTTTGACCCAGAGATAAAAAACAAAAAGGCAAAGGAAAAGCAGTCTTTTTAGGGGGGTCAGATATTTGGAAAATAAGGGGATCCAGCAGTTGGGAAATGCCTGAGTAAGTTATAGCATGTAATTGTAATGGAAAACTATTGTGCTGCAAGAAATGACAACCAAGGAGGAGCTTAGGAAAGCATGGGAAGACTCATACAAACTGAAGCACTGTGGAATAAGCAGAACCAGGAGAACATTGTACAGTGACAAAAATACTTTTTAGTGAACAAATGTGAATAACAGCTATTCTCAGCAATACAATGATCCAAAACTATTGCAAAGGATTCATGATAAAAAGAATGTTATCTATTTCCCGAGCTAAAGAATGGAGTCTAAATCTAGACCAAAGAAAACTTTTTTTCACTTTCTTAATTTTTTTTTCTATTTGACTTTTCTTCCACAAAAGGATTAATATGGAAAATGTTTTTACATGATTGCACAAGTTAAATCTATAGGAGATGGCTTACTGTCTCAAGGTGGGTGAAGTGTTAAGGAGGACGGAGGGTGGGAGGCAATCTGAGGCTCAATATTCTTTGAAAAATGTTAGAAAATGATTTTGCATATCATTGGGGAAATAATTTCATTTTTAAAAAGAAAGTTTTAATGATTTACACCAAAAGTCAATATTTAAACTGAAGCCTTTTGATATGATATTCATTATTCTTTGTTCTTTCCCACACTACCTTTTCATTGAAACTTTTCCTCAGAAAATCTAGTGAATAAGAAACCAACACATTAATGAAATATTTTTCCTTTACAAAATTTGTAGTTAAGCCTCAAATAGGCAAAAAACAGACCTAGTCATGTTAATTGTTTAGTGGGAGGGCATCCAAATTGGAGAAAAATATCAGTTCTAAATTAGATAAGAATTTTCAGGGAAGAAATGGTATAAAGTGAAAGTCTCCAGATCTTTGGAGAATAAAGCATATTTGTAGTTATCATAATGTTCCCATTGGAATTGTGCATGGTTTGGTTTCTATAAAGATTTAGAACAGAAAAGGGTCTCTAAAGTCATGACAGTTGAACTGCCTAATTTTAGAGCAGAAGGAACTGAAGTCAGGATAGGTTAAATGACTTCTTCCATGTCATGAGTAGCAGAGTTGAGTTGGGAATACTGATCCTTTGCCACAAAATCCTATGTTCTTTCCAGTATATCACTATATATTACAGTTGTGAAATAAAGTACTAGCAAAGTCCAAAGTTTTCCTGAATGTGATTGGTATCAGCCAGGGACAGGAAAGGGGATCAGGAAAGCTTCTGTAGATGAGGGAAGAATTAGATATCCTTTTAAAGGATGGTAAGGACTTCTCCATGCAAAAAAAAGGGGGGGGACAAAAGACATTTTAGCATGAATTTTAATGTACCTTCAAAATATATTGTTCTTTGATTCAATGTAAACAAAGGCACAGAAAATGGGAAATGTAAATTGAAAAGAAGATTTTAGTTTGGCAGGAATATGGAGTTTGTGGAGGCAAAAATGGAGAAATAACAATGGAAAGGTAGGCTATTAATAGATGATGGAGCGTGTTGAATTGAGAACAAAATTTTAGCATCAGTAGGCAATGAAAAGCTTGTAAAAAACAAATGGAACAAAGAGTTTGGAGCAATGTTTTGAGAAGAGAATTGAACTTAAATTCAAAGGATGTGATTAAAACCTCACTCTAATATTGTGCTTTTCTTAGACTTCAGGCAGGTCACTTATCCTCTCTGGTTCTCCATTTTCCCATCTGCAAAATCAGGGAGTTGAAATAAATGACTTCTAAGATACTTCAAGTTCTAGATTTATGATTTTGAGGCCAGCTCCTTGCATAAGGAAGAGATTATTTTGTCAGTAGTATGAAGGATAGATTAGGTAGATCAAAGTGATTGGCAGCAGGAAGATATTAGAAGCCTATTATAATAGTTGAGGAGGTAAGCAATGAAAAAACTCCCACTATGGTGGTGACAGTGTGAATAGAAAAGAGGTCATAGAGACAAGTAATATTTCAGAGATAAAAAAAAAATGAGGACTTGATCAATGGTTGAATTTGACAAATGAAGGAAAAGGGAGGGTTAAAGAAAACTCCCATGTCCCATATATGTAAGCCTAAGTAAATGGTGGTGCCACACACAGAAATACTGAAATCTGAAGAAGGATTAGTTGGGGAGATATAATAAACTTGATTTGGGGCATGTTATGGACTAAAACATTAAGTGACCCACGAATGGGATCCATTCAACTGGTTAAGAGCAGAAGTAAACAGAAGCTGTGACTCAATCATATTTACAGGCTGATGGAAGTCCCAATTCGTGTCAGGAATAGTCCTGTGTGCTCCGTGAGCATCCCCAGAACGTTTCATTCCAAGCTGTTATCCTCAAGTGGGATCAACTCACAAGAAATAATTCCAGCAACATGAAGATATTGCCTTTATATTTATTTTCCACACCACTGATTTATGTTTACTAATCTATTAACTAGACAAATATGTTATTGGTTTCTGAGTAATTGCTTTTACAAAAAAAAGAACCCTTCAAATTCAACAAAATGTTCCAAAAATATGTGTGTTTGATGACAAAAAAGCAAAAATAGAGAATCTTGTAACAGTAGATTTCACCGAGTCCCAAGTTACCCAACTTTCTTCTCTAAGAATTCCTCTTTGTTTGTTCTGTGTTTCTGACCTCCCTTTTTTGCAGGTGATGATATTTAGATTCCAGAATGCACAGGAGGGCATTGAAATTCTCTGCAGGCACCAAACCTCTGGTCATTGATCTGTGTGTCATTTCACAAGGCACTCAGGCGCAGCAGCGTTACACACTGGCAGCAGATCATGGAGACCTCAAAAACAGCACAACCCCAAACCACTCAGATTAATTTGAAAAAATGTAAATGCCCCAAAGACCTTTCATGATGGGGTCATAGACAGCCTGTAATACAGAGGACTCTTTATTACAGTCCAGAAACCAACAAACCTACACAGCCCAATTGGTTTGGGTTCAACACGGGTCTGTTGATTCATATACAGAATATTAAAATCAAGGAAAACATAGCATCTGCCTATAAACACTGAAAAAATGGTATCAACTGAAGAAGAAGGTGTAGGGGGAGGGGGGCGAAGCAGACACTTGAGAAATTTTTCAAGCATGATTCTTTGTCTTCTTCAACTCTGATTTAAAGGTTGCTTAGCAACAGTGGCAGTAACAGCTGGGACACCCTTGATCTTGTTGTGTAAACTATTAAAAATAGGTGATGGAAAGTGGCACCATGGAAACAATGACTCTTCTGAAGCAGGTGTCTGTAATGCTTCTTTTCAGTTTAATGTCAGAGGTGTAAATTGCAGAAAATGCCTTTCTTCCCCACAATCTCACAACTTTACCAAAGCCACATTTCTTCTTCCTCTTGCCTTCTTCTAACCTCTTAACCCCTGGCTGCCCCTCCTCCCCATTAAATAGAAGAAAGCATATCTAGCTTTTCAATATAGATTTCTGATTTACCGATTTCTCCAAGGAGAGGTTTAAAGCGAAATCTCAGGGACTACAGAATCCAAACAGACTTCTTCACGTTACTCGGCACTAATGTTTTGTAATTGCCACAGTGCATGTCTTTGGAGGTTTTCTATTATTAACCTCCATTTTTCTAAGACTGATCATCTTGTTTTCATTAATTTTTAGGCTGGGAGGAGCCACCTGGGATGTCTTCCCTAGAACTTGCTTTATAATTACTCTTTCCTCTTTTGAGGGTTTACTGGGCTATTGTTTAATCACAAAAAATGTGGAAATATGGCATTTCTTTTCATTATTTTTTCAGTGCATTGATATCCCTGGACGTGTAACAATAAGAGCCAAAACAAAAACAACCTTTCGTCTTGCCCAGTAATCTTTGTGAAAGATGCTAATGCCTGGTGTGCTCATGAACCAGCAGTAATATCAGTTTTCACTAAAGGAAGGAAAACAAGCAAGCAAACAAACAAAAAGAAATTCCATCTTCTCTCCCAAAGTTGTATGAATTACCTTGATTTTGTTTAGAGAAGTACTTAGAAAGATGCTCTTTCATTTACTTTCTGTAAGATATTGAACATATAATTTCACTCTTACAGACTTCAGTTTCCTCAGCTATAAAATGAAGATTTTGGATTAAATGGTTTCTAAGATCCCTCCAATTTCAAAATCTGTGATATGATCCAGACAAATTAAACTTCCCTTTAATAAAGTGAATAGGAAAAGGGGGAAATAGTATTAATGAGCTTAGCCATAGTTATTTCAAAATATTTGGGGGAGGTAATATATAGACAGCTGCGTGACACAATGGATAGAGGGCTAGACCTGCGGTTAGGAAAAGCTGGGTTCTAGTCCTACCTTAGAGACATTAGCTGTCATTTAACCCTATTTGTTTCTGTTTCCTCTACTGTGAACAGAGCTAGAGAAGGAAATCACAAATCATTGCAGTATTTCTGCCAAGAAACCCCCCAAAAGAAGTCCCAAAGAGCCTGACACAACGGAAATCACTCAAAGAGAACAACTATATTTTCACAGTTTAAATTGTAAGCAGTCTCATTCACTTCAGACAAATCGGTTGACTAGTAGAGGAGAAGCCAGTCCAGAAGATCATTGTACCCAGGATAGATCGCTTTCTCTTATTTTATTCACTCTATGATCATGGCTGAAGGATTCTTCACTTGATGGTTAGCACACTGCCAATAAGCCTCTCTGTATCCGCCATCCTTAGACAGTAGATAAAGGCTGTCATCAGGACCACTCTCCGTACTTTCAGCTTCATAGAAGATGCCGGAGTTTATACTCCAATGGCATAACTTCAACTACCTGGGAACTCAGGAGTCCTGCTATGCCACTCTCAGATATGTGGATCAAAGGGCTAAGAAGTTGTTTATTTGTTTTTAATATGGGAGGAGAAAAAAAAATTTTTAAAAATATTTTCATTTTTGTATTGAGTATTTTCCCCTAGTTACACGTTTCACGTTCTTTCCCTCTCCCCCAATACCCACACCAACCTCTCTTAGCCAAAGCACAATTCCACTGGGTTTTACATGTATCATTGATTAAGACCTAATTCCACATTATTGATAGTTAGACTAGAGTTATCATTTAGTGTCTACACCCCCAGGAATATCCCCATCAGCCCATGTGTTGAAGCAGTTGTTTTTCTTCTGTGTTTCTCCTCCCACAGTTGAGAAAAAAACATAAAAATGTTTTATATACATGCAGATATACATATGTATATGTACATATATATCACTTACATTTGTAATGCTTTGCACATAGGAGTTTTTAATTCAGGTTTGATGAATGAATGTATATATATATATATATATATTATATGTGTGGGAAGAGAGAGAGAAAGAGAGAGAGAGGAATGGAGAGAGGGAGAGGGAGAGAATGAGATGGAGACAGAGAGGGAGAGAGAGAGAATGAGAGTGAGAAAGAGAGAGAATGAGAATGAAAGAGAAAGAGGGGGGAAGGGAGAGGGAGAGAATGAGATGGAGAGGAAAAGGGTGAGGGAGAGAGAGAAGGAGGGAATGTGAGAGAGAGAGAGAGAGAGAGAAATCTCAAAAGCATATAATACATAATCAGCACTTGGTCACTGTTTGGATTTGATAAATGAAGCAGAAGAAAGAATAAAAGAAAAGCTCCAAGTTCCAGATACCTTGGACTAGGTGTTACAAAAATCTGAATATGGAATTATTCAGAAATACTAAGTCAAAAGAAGAAGCATTTGGGAAAATATAATAAACTCAATTTATGGCATGTTGTGGTCCAAAAAATTAAGTGACTCATAAATGGGAAATTCAATCATATTTACAGGCTGGTGGAAGTCCTGATTCATGTAAACAGACCAATGTTTTCAGCATCAAATATAAGTGTGTTTCTATATTATGGGGCTACTAATGACTCAGAACTTATCCTTTCTTTGGCAACTGACATAATAGAAATCAAATATTCATTCATTCATTTATTCATATGACATTTATTCATTTGATGGGTGGGAAGTATTAGGTGAATAGAACTACACATCCTACAAAGATAATATTTTCATAACACTTGGAATTTGGCACTGCATGTCACATACATTATTTCATTTCATGCTTTAAAAATCTAGTGAAATAATTACTACAATTATTGTCATAACTATTTTGTAGATAAGGAGACTGAGGTGTAGAATAGTTAAGTGACTTATTTATTTCACTTTATCTAGTTAATCAGTTTCTGAGGGAAGATTTGAATCAAAGTCTTCCTGACTCCAAATTGTACATGATGTGGCATGATCACTAAAGGAATAAAAGTTTCACCCTTTCCCTTAGTAGGGGTAAATGACAGGGTAGATAGAACATCGAGCCCAGAATTAGGAAGACCTAAGTTCAAATCTTGCCTCAGGTACTTGCTGATTGTGTGACCCTGGAAAAAGCCACTTAACTTCTGTCTCAGTTTCCTGAACTGTTAAGTGGGATTAATAATAGTAACTATCTCTTGGGATTATTGTGAGGAATAAATGAGGTAACATTTATGAAGTGTGCCTGGCATGTAGTGGGCCCTTAATAATTGTTGTTCCCTTCCCCTCCTAAAGGTGATAATGTAGCTAGGAAGACAAGGTTTACTGAAAGAGGAAAATATAAAATTTTGTCTTCATTCACAAAATAAATAATTTAAGTAAGTGCAACTCATTCAACCTTCCAAGATCCTGAATACAAACTACATGAATGGACAGCATCTGATGGTTGATTTAGTTGTCTAAAACTTCTGGACAAATGAACAAACTGACATTTTCACATTCTAGCTTGACAATACACAGAATAAATTCTTAGACCAGCTACTCTGTTGAAGCCTACAATTTTTTCCTGAGTCAAGAAAATTATATCAATTGCAAAATAAAGAGCTGTACATGAAATGTGCATTCGTAATGAATCTAATCTTCCCCAATGATTAAGTAATTTTCTAACAGTAAATTAAATATCTAGGGAGCTACTTTTGTTCTTTCAAGAGACAGGAGGCCCATTTAGATACCAAGCTAAATCTGCATGAATAGACAGATTTATTTGAAAACTTTTCTTATGTTTCAATCAGTCAGAAGAAGAGGTCATTAAGTAAAGAGGTCATTAAAGCAAATAAATGAATTATTTTATCACCTTAAAAAAACAAATCAACTTTTAGGAAAAAAAATCTGATTAATTAAACCAATCAGAGCATTCAAGTCTCTCTGAGAGAAGGCACTGCCTGGAGGCTACTTTTTTTTTTTTATCTGAGCACTGTAACAGATTTGAGGGGTGTAAAACCTGTGTTAATGGGATGTATTCAACTATTGCACAACATAGGATAGCTTGTCAAGGAGATATAAAATATGGAGCAGGGAAGCACAGACACATTTCAATTTTTGTTCAAATACAATCAGTCCTTGGTTGGAAATAAAATATTTTATTTTTTAATTTATTTTAATTTAATTTATTTAATTAATTTAGAATATTTTTCCATGGTTACAAGATTCATATTCTTTCCCTCTCCTTCTCCCACCCTCCCCCCATAGCCAACATGCAATTCCACTGGGTTTTACATGTGTCATTGATCAGGACCTATGGAAATAAAATATTTTAGAATAAAAATGCTTCTTTTTATGGAGTTCAGCAAATTCCATTAATTATTGGAGAAAGAAAAATCCTAGTGGATCTACTTGAAATTCCCCTTTAATTGTATCCTCCTCTGGTATGTGTTTCCAAGGGCTGTTTTTTCACTCAAAGCAACTATTTTCAAAGGGAGTGAGAGATCTTCCTTACTCTTGTATGCTTTTGAGGGTTGCAACTGCTGCTATATTTCTTAAGTAGGCAAAATCCCCTTTGACTTCAGTAATTGTTTAAGTCACCTCAGGAAAGGAGAGTCAAGCCCTTTTTGATTAGCCCTCCATGAATCAAAGACCCATGTCAGGCATGTTTTTTTATATTAATGGGAGGCCTTATTACTGTAGCAATCTTTCAAATTCATCAGAGAAAAGAACTATCCTCTATCTACTTCTTACACATTATTTCTTCGCTCTCTTAGTAATTATTTATTGGGGGAAAAACGAAACACAAAGGGAGCAAAGCATTTTCTTTCCTTTCTTTGGTCATAAAACTTACTTTGGAGACTCATTAATTTCCATAGAAATAACTTAAGATGTCAAAAATGTGGAAGTATAAGCCGCCCAAGAGCAATTAAAGGTGATATTTGGGCCTGGGATAAAGTCTTTCATCAGTATAGATGCTCACGGCAAAAATATTGGCTGAAGAAATTGACTAAGTACAGGACTTGTAGTTTATATTCTGGAATTTAGCCCACTATAAAAATTCTCAAATTGAAATTGTTTAAATTACTCAACAATCTCCCTGAGGCAGGTTCACTTTGGTCATTTAACAATAATAGTTCAGTCTATGGTTTACAAACTACTTTCACCCACAGCAATTCTGGAGCATAACCCTATTTTACAAATGAAAAAGCTGAGGTTCACTGAAGTCAAGCGACTTACTTGTAGAAGTTCACAAGGACAGTGTTCCAAACAGAGATCTCCAGATCTCCAGACTTTCCTTTCCATTCAGGATCCTGACTACACTGTCTTTATAAAGAGACAAAGAAATACCATTGGTATGCTGAAACATAATAGGTTGTTTTTTTCATGTTTACCTTAGTTTAATTCACCAATCAGTTTGCATCCTTTAATCCCACAGTGATAAAAGGAGGGAGAGGTCATCCAGGCATATGTTGAGTAAAAAAGAGAAAACCTATCTGGGCTTAAGAATTTTCAATCAATAATCTATAGACGGATAATCAGTGCTTCTCTATGATATCTTTCTCCAAGGGTCTCAAATCATTTGGTCTTCTAGAAATCATTTTGAGATAGTATAGAACCTTGGTGGTAAACCTATGGCATGCATGCCAGAGTGGGCACTCAGTGCCTTATCTGTGGACACATGCCCTTTTTCCCCAGCGCAGAGTTTGTTACTACAAAGCCAGAGGGGCAGGGGCCGGGCTGCTCCCCTCCCCTTCTCCACATGCACCTGAGGACATCACCCACCCCTCTAAAAGGTTTGTCATCACTGGTATAGAAAATTGTAGCTTCACGCTATTCAGATTTAGGGCTTCTGTTTCCTAACTATTCAATGATTTTATCACACAACTGGGCTCCATTGTTCAAGAATAATGGAACTGAACACTGGTTTGTGGTCCTGGTCCTTAGGAAGGCAACTGGTGGTACTGTAGATAGAATGCTAATCTTGGAGTTAGGAAGACCCACACTCAAATGCAGCCTCAGACATGGATTAATTGTTTGATCCTGGACAAACTCTCATTTACAATGGTTTTCTCAACCATAGAATGGGGACAAAAATTTTTAACTTCTACTTCTTAAGGTTATTGTGAGAATCAAATTAGATAATATTTGCAAAAGCACTTAACACAGTGCTTTTATAGAACTTTCCCATAAATACCTATTTCCTCTTCCCTCCTGAGTTTAACTATCCCCTTTGGAATCTTGCCAAGAACTATTGATATACTATTTTGTGACAAAAGAGGGAAAAAAGTAACTAAAGAAATGTTAGGTTTGGAAGACCTCTGAATTTATCTCTTTTACTTACTTCATCTTACAAATGAGAAGCTGTTTCAAAGAGATGAAATCAGTTATCTAATATCATATAGCTAATTAGTAGTAGAGTCAGAACTAGAATCCAATTCTCCTGGGTTTCATTTCAAGGCCATCTCTATACAATGGTAGCTATTTTCCAGCTTCCACCTTCTCCAGAAATTAAGGTTCTGTCTCAGTGGCCCTTATCTTACTGTACTCAAGCACTCCCATCTTTCTATATTTTGTTCTAAGAATAATAACTAAAATAAAACTACCTTTTCTGATAAGACTGTACCAAACAATTATCCTCTGACTCCAGGTACCACTCTCTCTAATCTCCTTGCACCAATACTCCTCCTTGGTAACCATTCCCTATTAGAATATCAACTCTTTTAGGACAGGAGCTGTCTTGCTTACTTGTATAACAAAGGCCCTAGCAGATAGTAAAATCTTAACAAATGATTTCCATCTATTTATCCTTTATTTCATTTATCCATCCATTTATTCATTAATCTCCAAGCCAATATACCACTTTACTTCTCCATAAGTGGCATAATCCTGTATACTGCCAGGAAAAAAATCCAATGAAATTCCTTCAAAGAATCACTCCATAGCCATGTATGTTGTAGATGCTACACACATCATCCATACAAAAACTAACCCACTACCTTTCCCACTAATCCCTTATAAAATATACATGTACACACAGGATATTGAATTCTGAAATTAATCCACAGAAGCTGTGCTCCTGGGAAGAGGACTTAAATTATTGGGATGAAAAGATCATACAGCTTATCAATATTTTCATGATGATGTATTAAATCCCAGGACACAATAAAATAACACAAAGAGGGCTGTTGGTTGACTACCTAGTAGTATGATAAGTTCACCACCATTTCTCCCTTGTAATATAGCAGGGGCAGTGAGGTGGCACAGTAGATAGAGTGCCAGGTCTAGAGTCAGGAGGACCTGTATTTAGATCTAAAGTTGAACACTTACCAGCTGTTTTAACTCTGAGCAATTCACTTAAAGCTATTTGTCTCCATTTCCTCATCTGTAAAATGGACTGGAGAAAGAAATGACAAAGCTAGTATTTTTTCCAAGAAAACTCCAAATGGGATCACAGAAAGTCAGACATGACTGAAACAACTGAAGCAACATAGCAAGCCCTAGATAAACTTTATTTTTCATGGCAATTAAACAGAATTTAGCAGACTTAAATTTATTATTTCAGTTGCTTAAAGTATAAATGTTGCTAAGGAGATCAAAGTGAGAGTTTGAATCCCATTTGACTAATTTGCTTTTCCCAGTTAGGAATGATATTCCTTATCTATGGTTGGTATTTCTAAAATTAGACAGTATTAAAATTGGCCAAAATGGAACTAAAAGGAACATGATTTCACATAAGTCCATCATACCTATTATTTCTTCCTTTCCAAGAAGCTGATTAAATAGTAAAAATAAGAATAAAATTATGTTGCTAAAATTATTATTATTATTTAATTAAATATAATTCTTTACATACAATACTATTCTTTATCAGAAACAACTTCTCAGATAGAAGAAAGGGAAGCATGCTTAAAAAGCAGTATATCTAAAAATATCTCTATGTTATATTGACTTCCACCTCAATATATCATTAATATCATATGGCAGCCAAAAAAGTAAATGTACTATTAGGTTACCATTTCTTAGAAGCCATTCCTTTCTCCCAGGAAAAAGGAAATGAAAGACACTGTGTCCTCTGATCTAGGCAAACCATATCTAGAATACTTGGTTTAATTCTGAGTACCATAGTTCAAGAATTACATTAAGAAACTAGAAATCATTCAGAGGAGATAATAGCATGATGAAAAAGCCTCTAATTAATGGTAAAGGAGGTTCTGTTTAAGGAATGGAGGATATTAAGGCTAGAGAAGACAAGACTTGGACAGACATCATAGATATCTTTAAATATTTGAAGGGATCTTACAAGTATTAGATGTGGTTTATTTGGGTGAAGAGGGCACAGTCAAGAGAGCACAAAGACTCAAATTTAAACTTTCTTTCAGGAAAATATTTCTAGTGCTGAGGGCTCTCTGTGGGCAGAATGAGCCACATCTGGCGAGAGTAGATTATTCTATTCTTGTTACATAATATTGTTGGATTTCTTCAGTTAAATTTCTGTTTTTAAATATCTATCTCGCATTCCACTGGAATTCATTGGGACTTATGAAGTAAGATGTGGTTTGACCATTCTTTTCCAATAGCATATAATCTCAAACTAAAATTAATAATATTTTATTCCATTTTCTTCTACAATGAAAAATCAGCAGTCCACTTGTCATTTTGTCAACATTGAATTCTCTTGTGTTCACAGTCTAGTTATAAAGTGAGAGTAAGAGAGAAAGAATGAAAGAAAGAAGAGAAAGAGACAGAGACAGGTAGAGAGACAGAAAGAGTTGGAGATAGAAAATAGAGAGAAAAGAAAGATAGTATCAGAGAGAAAGAGAAGGGAGAGTTCTCTAGCATAATAAGCAAAAATGAACATTGATCCTTATTGTTAAATCCTTATTGTTAAATATCAGTAGACTTGCTCATGTAGACTTTTTAAACAAAATAAATCTTTTTAAAATGTCTTTAAAATATTTAACTTGCCAAAGACTTCTGCATTGCATTAAAAGTTTGCCCTTCCTCTCTCCTCTTAAGCCTAAAATTGTATGAACTCATAACTGAAATGTAACCTACATGGACAAGTTCCAGTAGCTAATATTAGATTAAACTTAACTTAAGCACACATTCAGCCTTTAAGTATGCTTCTCTCTTATTCTTCCCATCTATTGATTTAGTGACCTCATTGCACATCCAAACCAAAAATGTCTTAGTTATGAAAAAATATTTCAAATATTTGATATTAACTCTCAATAATAAGGCATATTAGGATTTTTGAGGAACTTTCAGAATTTCAGGACATCTTTTTTATGGACATAAGGAGAGAAAGACTTTTACTAAAACCCCAAGGAGAATAACAGTCTGATGCCTTTTTAGTTTTTCATTAATGTCCTGTTCAGAAGATGAGTAGAGACTGAAGATTTGGGCATCTAAATTAATTAAGCTAGGTTACAGGCTCTAGAGCCTGGAGAATTTAAATAAAGAAAAAAATTAAAATGCTTTTTCACCAGATGTATTCATCTAGGCTTTGGGCTTGAGGATTAATCCTTGAAAACAGGGAAACTGAAGATTAAGAGACTAAAACAGTTTTTATCCCCTCCTGTATTTTGTATTTACACTAGGAAGCTGTTTGAAGAAATATAGTCATAACAAAATGTCTTGTCAAATGCAAGCATCCTTCATCAAAGAAATATCTTCAGCATTTGGATCAGCTATACTTGATAGGATGAAAAAATGTACTCTAAGAAATGAGAGAAAACTAGAGAAGCAAGAGAAATATAATCCTGTTCTATGGATCTCTTTGCACTGATTAAAAGGGATCAGTTCAACTTCTGAGCAAGAGGTAGATCTCATGAGATAAAGGCGTTAGATTTGTTCTCTTTTTCTCCAGTGTGTAACATGAGTAATAACTAGCAGATGTTAGAGGCAGAATTTATTTCAAGGTAAAGAGAAATTTATTAGCAATTAAAATTTGAAAAACAAAAATTTGCCAGAGGAAATCATGTGCAGCCCACCACAGAAAGTCTCCAGCACCTTTGACAACACAGCAACAAGGATAAATAGGATCCATGGTTTGGTTTGGGTTCAGTTAGATGATACCTGAAGTCAAGTCCACAAGGACTTATTAACCACCTAATATATGGAGGGAATTGTGATTAGCACTTCAGAACACAAAGGGAGGCAAACATGCTGTTCCTACTCTCAAAGAGAGTCTCTTTCTACTCTAGGATCCTATTATTATTATTATTATTATTATTATTATTAATTGTGACCATGAATTCCCCTTCAAACGACTGAAATAGCAGCCTACTGGCAAGGGTTAGATTGGTTGCCTTCTGTAAGGACTAACTTCAGTAAAGATTCTGGGAGGTGTAATATGCTTCTCCCCACCACAGAAAAAGAATTCATAATAATATCAGTACTGGGATGAGGAATTTTCTGCAGGAGCAGAGATTTATTAAAGGTGGGAAAAGGCTCTTAAAGAGAACTCTCCAGAAGGGTCAAGATTTTGAGATGGGCCAAGGGGGAAGGTATGGCAGGGTTTCTCTTCAGTTACATAAAATAATACAATGGCCATGGTAGAAACATTAGTTCCTTTCTTCAAACCCATGTTTGGAAAATGGAAAATGAAAAGGAGGAGACTCTAGGTATAAGAATGAAGTTGTTGATATTTGCACATTATAGCTATAATATAGCTCAGGTGGCTATAATTCTGGGTGGAAATTAGATACATTATGGAGAATAAAGAGGAACTGGTGATCTTTATGCTTTTCTCTTGCCTTCCTTAATTAGAATCCCTGGCAACCATTCCTCAGTCTATTTTTGTTTGTTTGTTTTGTTTTGTTTTTATTTCCTAAATTCTGTTAAGGATTGCATCTGATTGATCTAATCATATTTTCCTGAAAATCCTATGATTGACCCTGTCCTTGGAATTTCTTTTTGTCCATTTTAGTCAGTGAGAACATTTGGAACTACTCTGGGAGACACTAAGGAGAGGTTGATCACTCCTAGCAAAGGTTTGGGATACTAACCACCCAGCTCATTTTGAAAGTTCTTACTGCCTAGTGGGAAGCACAATCACAAGTCATTCATAAGTTGCAAAACTTTCAAGACAAAATAACTGTGAGAATTGTTTTTTTTTTTAATTTAGCCCATTAGAATAGGAACCTAAATAAACAGAGATATATCTAGTGAATTTTCTTTTTAAGAAAAACCTAATTGAAGCTTTTGCAAAAACAGAATCAATTCAACCAAAATTAAATGCAAACAACAAGCTGGAGAAAATATTTATAAAATGTGCTTCTGACAAAGACCTCATTTCTCTAATATGTAGAGAACTGAGTCAAATTTATAAGAATACCCAGCATTCCCCAATTGACAGATGGACAAAAGTTGTGAACTAGCAATTTTCAGATGAAGAAACTGAAGCCATCTTTAGTCATATGAAAAAAATATTCCAAATCTCTATTAACTGTAGAAAAAGAAATTAAAACAATTCTGAGGTACCATATCACATCTATTAAATTGGCCAACATGAAAAAAGTAAAAGGATAAATTTTGGAGGGGATATGGAAAAACTGGAACACTAAAAGACTGTTGGTAGAACTGTGAACTGATACAACCATTTTGGAGAGCAATCTGGAACCATGCCCCAAGAGCCATAAAACTATGCATACCCTTTGACTCAGCAATAATAAGACCAAAACTATATTCCAAAGAGATTAAAGATGTATGTAAAGGGCCTACTTGTACAAAAATATTTATAGCAACTCTTTTTGTGATAGCAAAGAACTGGAAACTCCTTGAAGGAATTTCTGTCAATTGGGAAATAGCTGAACAAGTTGTTCTATCTGATTGCAATGAAATACTATTGTGCCATAAGAAATGACAAATAAGATAAACACAAAAATACCTAAGTGAACATAACTAAGAGAAAATTGTACACAGCAACAATAATGTACAATGATCAGCTGTGAAAGACTTAACTATTATCAGCAAGGCAAGGATCAGACAACTCCAATGGACTCATGATGAAAAGGCTATCTACCACCATAGAAGGAACAGAGTGTGAGTGCAGATTGAAGCATACTTTTCTTCACTTCACTTCATTTCCTTCATTTATTTTTTGCCAGTATAAGCTATATCTGTCTTGTTTCATAACATGATGAACATGGAAATATATGTTGTATGATAATATATGTATAGTTTATATCATATTACCTGCCTTCTTGGGTAGGAGTTAGGGGAGGGAGTAAGGAAGAGAATATAGATTGCAAAATGTCAGAAAACAATTATTATGGAAATTAATAATATTAAAATTAATAAATTAATATGGAAAAATTAAAATATTAATTTAAAAAGATAATATAATTCATAAAAATCTAAACTATGTAGAAAAGTATCTTTAACATTCACAGAAAATAAAATTTGCATGATTCTATTTTGAGGAAAAAAACCCTAAATATAAATTCAGGGATTGATACACAAAATGATAATTCATTTTAATATAATAAACCAGGAGACTTCATATCAAGTCCCAATATTTAAAATCTCATTCAAGTTACAATAATTCATGAATTACAAACAATTTTTCAGAAATATGGTGGAATGAACTCAAATAATCCCTAAGTGACATTTTAATATGATATTAATTTCATTTGGTAGATGGTGACAAAAGCAATGGTATCCTAGGGACAAAAACAAAGTATCCTGACCCTGATAACAGATTCACAGATATTTAAGATGCTTATGTTGAAAGGATAGATACTTGACATTATGTGTCCAGCAGTCAGTCAGTACACATCACTACTTTCTGCCCATGTGACAGAACTGAGAGTACTTCTCCATCATTTTCTCAGTTTCCATCTATAGGAAAGTCAAATAAGGTTTTCTTTTAGGAAACTTTTTCATTAATTGTAGACCAAAGTTTGTTATTTTATTTAAGAGCACAGTGTGAAGAGTTTTCATATTTATTTTTGCTTGTTCACTTTCAACTTCTTCAGGTCAAATTTTCTTTCATTCAGTTTACACAATGCTTTTCAAAATAGTTACACATACATCTGGAAATGGATTAAGCAAGGTAGCTTATCACTGGGCAGGTATGAACAACTTTTTGCACTGATGTTGGTTTTCTCTGTTCTGATTCTCTCTGATTTAGTTATAAAGACTATATTTGTATCACATTAAGACATTGGAAAAATATAATTTTTCTTATAAATAAATTAGGTAAATTAGAATGTATTATTCTTTAATGTTTAATAGAATTTATTTTTCTCTTTTCTTTTTTTAGAAAAAAACTTTCCATGGTTACATGATTCATGTTCTTGCTCTCTTCCCCCATCCTCCCACCCCCCAGCAGCTGATGCACATTTCCACTGGTTTCTTCCTGCGTCATCGATCAAGACCTATTTCCATATTATTTATAATTGGTCTAGGATGGTCATTAAGAGTCTACATGCTAATCATATCCTCCTCAACCCATGTGTTCAAGCAGTTGCTTTTCTTCTGTGTTTCCACTCCTGTGAATTCTTCTGAATGTGGGTAGCATCTTTACCATAAATCCCTCAGAGCTGTCCTGGGTCATTGCATTGCTGCTAGTACAGAAGTCCATTACATTCTATTTTACCACAGTGTATCAGCCTCTGTGTACAATGTTCTTCTGGTTCTGCTCCTTTCACTCAGCATCAATTCCTGGAGGTCTTTCCAGTTCACAAGGAATTCTTCCAGGTAATTATTCCTTTGAGCACAACAGTATTCCATCGCCAGCATATACCACAATTTGTTCAGCCATTCCTCAATTGAAGGGCATGCCGTTGTTTTCTAAGTTTTTTTGCCACCATAAAGAGTGCAGCTATAAATATTTTTGTACATGTCTTTTTCCCTATGATCTCTTTGGGGCACAAACTCAGCAATGGTATAGCTGGATCAAAGGGCAGGCAAATAGAATTAATTTTTAAATGTATTTAGTTTCTTTTATATTTTGTTTTTACTTCATTTTGGAAACACATTAATATTCCTCTGAACTTGGGCTGCTTTTTATTCTATCAATTGGGGCATTTTATTTTTTTATCAAAATACATTCATTTCCTGTTTTCTTTTTTTTTTTTGGTATAAAATTGAGCTTAGAGGTTATAAAAATGTCCTTTCTCATCCATTGATTAGGTATTCCTTTTCTTTCCTTTTTTCTTTTTCTATTTTTTGCATCAGCAAAATATTTTGATTATATCTATTATGATCTTTCACTGATATTTTTGTTAATTTTTTTATTTTTTGAAATTCCTGTTTTGGTACTTAAGTTTTTAAAAATATGCTTGTTATTTTTTAATTTTTCCAATCTATAATACCTGAGTACTGTTTTTTATTTGTTAATCCTCCCAGTCTTACTTTTTGAATTGGCACATTATGTTAAGGCCAGCAGCACACATCTAAAGTGATTTTCAGAGTCTTTTTTTGTCCTTATTTATTTTCTCCGGATTCCTGTTGTTTCTTTTGCCATGCATTGAAAGCAGGATTCTTCAAAGATCTCAGGAGTGGTTCAGGCCAGGAAGCTGAATGCTTTCAGTAAGACAAAAGTGATCTGAAACAGGGTAAAATATGACTGCTGCCCTCTTGGCCTCAGCTTTTCAAGCTCCTTATTTCCTGTGCATCTCCACCTGCTTATCATGCCTGTACTTGAAAATCAAAATCCTTAAAATGAAACCCATCATTCCCTAGGCATCCTCCCAAAACATCATCCTCCATTCTTTCCTATTTCTGTTAGTGATATCACCATCTCTTAATTTGCTTTAATTTATAACATATATCATTGTCCTATTTTTGCAAATTAAAAAAGCCCAATCAAATATTACTATTTCTGAATAGAAGAACCTAAATAAAAGTGATTTGGGCATAAATTATACAATATCTAGTGGCTGAGTCAGAAATAAAAGATAAAACTCTGTTTCAATTGCAGAGCACTGCCTATTAGTTTCTATTGAGTATTCATCTTCACTTTTACAAAATTCTCTAACAGATAATTTTAAATGGTTTTTTTTTATTTTGTCAATTTCATATAGAATCAATGCTATTCTGAGCCAGAAAGCTCTGTTCACTTAGATGGTCTAATTTCCACATACAGTATGAATGAGCATGACATAGATTGGTGTTCTGTAGCTTGTGGGCCACTAGAGTGTCAACTAATTCCATTGCTTTGATATAATTTCTGTTTTCTCTCTGATGTTTCAAGATGTTGCTCCCAGCTCTCTCTCAATCAAGGCCAGGGTTGGGAATTAAGCACAGGAAACCTAGATTTATATATGTGCTTTATTGGTCCATTTAACTCTGCCTAGCAGCTATGAGGAAAAAAGCATGTGATACAGAACTTCTGTGGGAAATGGCAGGATATTTTATTGACAAAGGAGCAACTTTCACTTTTCCCCATCCTATCTCTATGTAGCTCACATCATCCCTTTTTCTGATGTCACTTAAATGAGGGTTTAAGATAGTCTCCCTTTAACATCTCTACCTTTCCCTGGCCAATAACACCACTGGCATAGTCTTGGCACATTCTAGCCTTTGGAGTGTAAAGTTCTTTATCAGTCTTACAATGAAGTTGCATAGGATTGAATATTAATTTGCTACCAGTTATCTATCGTGACATATTGTTATCTAGTATGGCCTTCTTCTGTGTCCTTGTGCTAATGTCTTAAGAGCCTTGTCTATGTTTCTGAACCAACGATTCCATTATTGGAACTTTCACAGTCAAGAAAACCCTATGACTCAGTGGATAAAGAGATACTAAACAGGGGGCAGCTGGGTAGCTTAGTGGAATGAGAGTCAGGCCTAGAGACAGGAGGTCCTAGGTTCAAACCTGGCCTCAGCCACTTCTCAGCTGTGTGACCCTGGGCAAGTCACTTGACCCCCATTGCCCACCCTTACCACTCTTCCACCTATGAGACAATACACCAAAGTACAAGGTTTTAAAAAAAAGAGATACTAAACAATTATAAGAACCAATTCTCAATTCCATCAGCAATTCTGTAATCCTGTGCCAGTCACTAAGATACTCCATAGCCCTGGAATAGTCTTTATTTTGCCATTTCCTGCATTCTTCATAGGAATTTTCTGAAATTGTCCATTTACTGAGTGCTCTATAATCATGTACACATAATAAAGTAATATCTCTTTTTGCTGGATTGTAGGGAAGCTGGCACAAGATAACCTAATCACTTTCTGGAACTCATTGCCATGTGTTTGAGGGCTAATCTTACTAGTCACACAATTCCAACCTGTATGTTATCAAATTGGATTGATTGAATTTTAATTATTTGTCACCATGGTAGCTAACTCTATAAAAGGCCATCTATCTGTTATGTGTTATCTTGTGCAATCCTAGTCATTTTTTTGGAATTATAAAGCCTTCTGAAGGACCTTGCTTTGGAGGGGAAATCAAAAATGGGTGTAGACAGTTAGAATGATTTCTTACCCTGGTTTTGAAAAAGACTTCTTTCCCAATTTGCTGTATATATCATGTAACTGACAAATGACATGTGTTTGGATTGGTTTACTTCAGTTTTGACAGGACCGAATGTTCTTTCCAGTCATTGGAGATGTATTGTTAAATACTAAACTACATACATACAAGAGATCTTGATGGATATGAGGAATGCTGTCAAACTTTGCAGGCTTGGCATCTGAAGAGTATTTTATCATCTCCACAAAGAAAGAGTACACAGCAATGATTCCTAAAGTTTATAAGAACCTCCAGTGGCCCTACGAAATTGCAAACAATTTTATACCCATGATATCTATGCTTTCAACCAGGTACACCTATAATAGTCTCACACAACATAGATTGATATTTTGCACTTGGATTTTGCGAGTATTTTTTCTGGCTTGTGTGGCACCAGCTCATTTAATCTTTCCAACTTCTCAATGCCCCTCAATATTTCTTAACAAATATAATAAAGTGATGCCATATGGGAAAGTGACAAATTGGGTTCTGCCAGTTAACAAAAACAACTTTTACCTTTTTTTTTTAATCTTGGAAGCAATCAGATAAGAGTGAAAGGTTTATTTTTTCCATAGGCTTCATTTTCTTTTGATAAGCCTGACACTTCTACTAGGGAGGTTCAAATGTCTACTGTGGCCTCTTATTAAATTGAAACATGAAAATGAGTAGAAAGAGAAGAAAATTAGCAAAAAATTCCAAATTAGCAGCTAAGCAAAGTGAGTTAAATGAGATTTATTTGTGTAAGGGAACTCTCAGAAGTGATTCAAGAAATTTATTAATATCAGTTGCTTGACAATTTGGTACACATGTTGTTGTATACATATTAAATGGCTATTACTGTTATTTTTTCAATTGAAATAAACTTCATGCAAAATAGAGCACTTGGGTTTGATGACCAAGTTTATGGTGTAGATGAACTTGTCTTCTTTTTAGTTTATGATCTTTCAAAGTTTAGGCTAAGTCATGGAAAAAAATAACATGGAGGAACAATGTCAATTAATATATGCAAATGGAATTAGGATGTTGTTTCATCTTTCCTTTATATTAATATATATGCATTTATGTTTTAATGATCTCCATAAAATATGGGTCATAGCTAATAACCCCTATACTGAACACAGAAAAGGTTTGAAATTAAAAGTATTCTAGATCAGTGTATCATAGGATCACATTATAGCATGAAGTAAGGGACCTTAAAAGTTGTGCCCAATCTCCTCATTTAATTATTTATCATAAAATTATATTTGCATAAGTCATTAACTTAGTTCTGGGAGGGGCTTAAAGGTTACCTAGTCCAACCATCCTTGTACAAATAGAGAAACGGCATCAGAGAGACTCAGTGAGTTGTTCAAATCTTTAAGATGATTCAAGAGTAGGAAACAGGCTCAGAAAGGAAAGGTGACATGGTAAAATTCATATAGGGAAGAAATAGAAGAGGTAAGACTTAAAGCCAAGTCCACTGATTTCAAATGCAGGAGTAAAATGACTTAGGTTAGGCTTTATCAATATTTTAGAAGAAAGAGTACTTTATGACTTGATAGAAGATCAGTTCTGCTGGGAGATACTTAGTTCCCTGAATCGCAAAGAAAAGGTAGTGATGGAATTCCAGTGTTTGTGAGGAGAGTGCCATCTGGTATATCCCTTAAGGTGGTACCTCTGAAATATCTTAGTGGTAGGAAAATCAATACAAGATTAGCTTAAGCTATCAGTAAGTCAACAAGCATTTAAGGGTTTGCTACATGCCAAACATTGCCCTAAGCAGTGGAAATGCCCCAAACAGAAAAAAACAACAACAAAATGCAAAAACATGTATCTTGACCTCAAGTAGCTCACTAATTTAGGTAATAATTTGGATATGTGGGATAAGAAGTGGTAAGGTTTCAAGGATGAAACCAAAGTTGTCAACTTGGAAGACTAGGAAGATGATGGTGCCCTTAAAAGAAAGGGGTGTTTTTTATGGGGGAAAGAAAGGAGAAGATAGTACATTTATTTTGGAAACATTGAATTTTGCATGTCTATGGAACATCTAGTTTGAGATATACAAGAGGCAGTTGGTGATGAAAGGCTGATGTTTAAGAGAGAAATTAGGTCCAGATTAAAGGCACTAAGAATCATCTCCATGATAATAATAACTGATCCCAAAGTAACAGCTGATGAGATAACTAAGCATGATAATCCAAAGACAGAAGGAAAGAGGATCCAAGAGAGAACTATGAAGAAACCCCAGTTGGCATCCCCTAGGGCAAAGGATATGGAGAAATTCTGGCAGGAAGACAAGAGTAGGGCCAATAGAGAAAAGTACCACAAAACCAAAACAAATAAAAAAGGATATCTAGGAGGATACGATGATAAATTGTAAAAGGCATAATTTCAAGAGAGGTTATGCAGATGAGTATGAAAAAAGGTCATTAGATTTGTTTATTAAGAAAGCAATTCCAACTTCCAAGAGAATAGTTTCAAATGAATGATGAAGTCAGAAGTCAGAGAATCTTATTGTCCCTATGCTAGACCAATTATGCATTAGATGATCTATAAAAGAGAGCTAGCAATAGGAACCAAATAGAATGTTCAAAAGTACAGTATATGTGTATACATACATACACACATGTATATGTATGTATGTTTGTATATACACATATGTGTATGGATGTATATAGTGACATGGGATGTCTCTCTAGGAGTAGAGACTAGGAAATTAAAATGGCATAAAATGTCTAAATTTAATGCATTTTTTCCTTCTGCTCTTGTTTTTTGCTTTTCCTTTGAGTCTGAGGCATAATGATATTTTTCTAAATTGACATCCAATCCACCAAAAGGTCTAGTTATGTTCCTTATATCTTTTCAAAAAAAGCAATTAGTGCTTCAGGCACAAAAGAATACTCAACAGCGCATACAGCTTTTCTTTCCATCCTCTAATCTTCTCCCCACTTCCAAAAGAGATGAATTGCAAAAGGTGGTTCTCTGAAGATCATCTTATCATTCTCAGAAATCTATATTCATACAGGAATTCCTTCCCATATTTTTAACATTCTACTATTAAACCAATAAAGTGGAGTATAAAATATGTTAATATTAAAAATAATACATCTATGCATGGAAGAGATAACAAAGGAAGATAGAAGGTATTTTAAATATAATTAATTAGTTATTACTACATGATTATTTTTATTTTTATATTAACATAATAAATTACTTTAAAAAACAATAGTTTCTATATTTAACTTTCACAACCTTGTTATTTCTTAATTATTATCACTTACTTGGAATACAAAAATTTCTATCAAAATCATATATTATTTTGAGTATGGGAGGGACTTTAAAGATTATCTCATTTTAATTTTACAAAGGAAAAAATAGAGATTATGGAGGATAATAAACTGTTAACTCACAGTTCTAAAGTTTGAGCTGTCTATCATCTATGTTATATGAGTGGGGCACCTAACAACCCTCCTCTTTTCTTTATTCTCTTTCTGCTGTTGCTTGTGCAGTCAATCTACATTCACCTTGGCTGGTCATGGATTTCCAGTGATGGTAACTGACACTATAAATCATTCTATCAGCTTTCTAGGAATAACCATAATTGGGGAATTACTCTCCTACTGAGGTTCTCCATAGTTCCTCAACCCCCACTACTGTGTTTTTCACTTAACTAATCAATCATGGTCACTTCATTACCTCTTATTCAGAAATATTTACTAAATCAAAGGCAATATTTACTAAATCATCAACAATAATAACAAGAATAACAGTGATATCTTTTCATAAACCTGGGACACATTCACCCAGCAAGACAAAGAGTATTCAAAGAAGAGAATACACATAAACTTAAAGAAACATACTAGGAAGGCACAAGGTTATGGTATACATTTGCCAAGTTAAACTAATTCACAAGTCTCAATCTCTGGCTATGATTTTTTGCTTTTGCTTTAGTCATTTGTTTTTCTCAGGGTTATCTTACAAAACAATTTATTAATGGGCTATGCTATTATTAATGGGCTGGTTATTTGGCTTATATACTGATTTTCTGACCTTCACTTTCTTTCTGGACAGAGCCCCTTCTCTCCTTACTATCTCACTCTGGCTGCCCCATTTTTGTTATGTTAAGGTAGTACCATACCTTTTCAATAAGAGTTGAAATCCTACACCTCAGAACTACAGAATTCTCTAGTTCTGATACTTTGGTTGAATTCTATGGGCTTCCAAACTCTCAGAAGTAGGTGGCAATGCAGAAAAAGGGACAGGTAAAACTTTCCAATCAATGAAGTTAAAACTTTTCTTTCTCTTTCTCCAATGAGGTTTTTTTTTTTCAAACAGCAGGTATCAATGTAAGTTCAAAGTTGTCTTCCCAGGTAAAATTGAAGGTACCTGCTGAGAACAGATATCATGTCTGTGATGTTTTATAACTCTAAATTCAAATCGGGCACCCCATTGGTCAAAAGCACAGTTTCTTCAATGGGATGACTCACTTGTATATCTTTATTAATAAACTAAAATCTACATCTTCCATAAGTGCAATAAGTAAGTGATATACATTTGTTTCAGAGTTAGCAATTGATTCTAGTGACTATAGTTTCACAAGTATTAATCTCAATTATATAAAGTATATAAATGCAGCCTTTGACTACCTTTACTTTCTACCTTTCCTTTGTGGGTAGCTTTTTTCACTGATGCTCACCAAATGTCCTTATTTCTGTCCTTTTCAATAAAGAGCCAATATTTAAAGGAAGTATCCTATTAAGCTGAAAATAAAATTCACATTTTTTGTATCTGATGATTACTGAATTGGAAAAGGTTCCACAACCTTCCTTTTGCTCTTAGGTCATGCATGGAAAATATTCCTCATGTGTTTTCCAAGATAGTGCATCCAATTCACCACTACACACCATATTGACTCTACTGTAGCTATTCTTTAACCTAGCTGGCTGGAGAAATCAAATAAAAATTGAGAAAAACTTTTTTTAGATTATATAGAAGGTAATGTACTTCAATATAGCAGACTTTTTCCAAGTTTAAAAAAGCTACACATTTAAATATTCCTTCTTATTCATTGGAATTATTTGTTTAAATAGAAGAATAAATATTAGGCACATTGGCAAGCTTCACTGATTTCTTTTAATTTAAATTCCTAACCACAAAAAGATAGTGTGGCATTGTTGATAGAGGGCATGTCTCAAAATTAGGATGTCTTGGGTACAAGTCTTTCCTCTGATACTTAATAACTGTGTGATCCTTGACATGTCAAACATTCTTTGTGCATCAGGCCTATTTCTAAGCCTATAAGTTGAAGGTTGACACAAATAAAGAGACTTTATGTTCAGAAAACAAAACAAAATTTAAAAAAAACTCTCTATAGTACTGAAATAAAAAGGTCAGATACCCCACTAATAAAAAGAAGGGGAAAAAAATAAATTCCAAGCTGGGACAATGTGAGTGAACTGACAAATCATTACCTTTGATCCCATGATTATTTTTTGAGGATGTTATTTATTGGAAGGTGCTATATAAATATGAACTACTAAATAAAGATTGAAATAAAAAAAATAATATTCATTCGTTAATTCACACTTTTACTCAGGCATAAATAATATGGTAAAATTACATTTTTAAGCAAATTTAATAAAAGTTCACATTGAAATTGTAATATTTTTCAAAGTAGTTCCTTGGAGGGAGTTACATATTTCAATCATTTCAGAGATATGATTGTTACTCAAAATTATGGAATTTAAGTTTGTTGAGGGCTAGAGGTTTTTATTGTTGTTTTTATATCTACTTCTCAATATTTTCTAATCAATAAGTGGTACAATGGATAGAAGGCCTGCCCTGGACTCAAGAAAACTCGTCTTAGGGGTAAAGACAAGATGGTAGAGAATGTATACAGATCCACCTAATGTCTACCAAATTACTCTCCAAAAAATCAACATAATACCTCACAATTAATTCAGGAATACTATAACCCGCAAAAAGACAAGCTAAAATAATTTTTCAGTCAAAAACAACTTAGAAGTCTGGCACTAAAGATTCAGTGAACTAGGGGGGAAGTGGAGTACAAAGTAGCACAGGAAGGTGGGTCCCACCATTACAACAAGCCTTGGACACAGCTCAGTCAGCAACAAAGGTTTCCAAAGTTTTCAGCCACAAATGGTAAGCAGGGATTGGACAGCTGCTCAGAGGGAAATTTCAGGGATTCCTTGCCTGGCTTTGAGTGTATGACTTTTGTTGCATTGTCCATATGCAAAACCAGGTCAGAGTCTGGAGTCACAGCCTCAGGTTAAGGAAGAGCCTAGTACTCACCAATGCTTGCAGCCACAGGGAAGGAGGGGACCCTGGTCACAGCTCCAAGGCAGAAAAGAGTGCTTGTGTTAACTCACAGATTAAAGAAGAGGCCAGAAGAGTATCAAACACACCACCACTTTGATCATACCTCATTGTAAAGAACTAAAAATTTATAGATCTCCAGAGTCAGCTTTGAAGACATCGGCTCAAAGAACCTGGTGCTTGGAATAGTGCTCCTTTCATGATAGGTACTGAGTCCAGCCAAAATTTTTTTTTTCTGTTTTTTAAGCAAAAGGAAAAAAGCTGGAAATTGAGTAAACAGGCAAACAAACAAAAGAAGAAATTCAACACAAAAAGTTATTTTGGTGAAATGGAAGACCAAAACACAAATTTAGAATAATACAACAGTAAGTACTGCTGCATCTAAAACCTCCAATGGGACTAAAGACAATGACTAAAGAAAAAAATATTTTTACAAAGTAGAAATAGACACATGGAAAAAATATTAATTGCTCTCAAGCCAAAAAGTATTAATAGAGAAGGTCAAAAGGGATTTTAAAAATAAAATGAGAGGTAGAAGAAAAATTGGAAAAAGAGAGTCAATTGCTTGGTAAAGAAAGCACAAAAAATACTGAAGAAATTAATATCTTAAAAAGCAGAATAGAACAACTAGTAAAAAAAAGGCACAGAAATTCAATGAAAAGAAGAACTTTTTTTAAAATCAGAATAGATCAAAAGGAAAATGACATATCAAGAAAAGAACTTCTTAAAAGGCAGAATTGGCCACCTGTAAAAAAGAGATAAAAATTGACTAAAGAAAACAGAATCTTTTTACAAAGTAGAAATAGCCACATGGAAAAGGAGAAAGAAAACTTAACTCAAGAAAATAATGCCTAAAAATCTAGAATTGAACAAGTGGAAGCTAATGCTTCCATGAGACATCAAGAAACAATCATATGAAGTCAAAAGAATGAAAAAATAGAAGAAAGTGTGAAATATCTCATGGGAAAAGCAACTGACCTAGAAAATAAAACTAGGAAAGATCATTTAAGTATTACTGGACTACCAAAAAGCCATGATTTAAAAAAAAAGAACTTAGACATTATCTTTCATTAAATAATTTTTAAAAATTACCCTGATAGTCTAGAACCAGAGGCAAAAATAACAATTTAAAGAATCCACCAATAACTTCTTGAAAGAGATCCCAAAAGGAAAACTCCCAGGAATATTATTGCCAAATTCTAAAACTCCCAGGACAAGGAGAAAATATTACAAACAATTTAAATATCATAGAGCCAGTCAGGATCAAACAAGACTTAGAAGCATCCACTTTAAAAGAATAGGAAAATGACAAAACTTGAAAGGAATGTGGGGAAATTGAAACACTATTGCACTGTTGTGGCAGTTGTGAATTGATTCAACCATTGTGGAGATAAATTTGGACCTATGCTGAAAGGGCTCTAAAATGCTACATACTCTTTTACCCAGTAATATCATTACAAGGTTTATATCTCAAACTTTTTTAAAGAACCTACATGAATAAAAATATTTTAGGCAGCTCTTTTTGTGGATGGTAAGAATTAGATAGTGATGGGATGCCCATCAACTGGGGAATGACTAAGTTTTACAATATGATTGTATAGGAATACTATTATGCTCTAAGAAATGCTCTAAGAAAGTTATAGATCATGAGTATAAGAAAATTATACTCTAAGAAAGCAGAAGGATCTCAGAAAAACGTGGAAAGACTTACATGAACTGAAGCAGAGTGTGAAATAAGCAGGATCAGGAGACATTATACAGCGACAGGAATACTGTATAATGAACAACTGTGAATGACTTAGCTATTGTTAACAATATAGTGATCCAAAAGCATCCCAAATGACTCATGACAAAACATTATCTGTTTCCAGAGAAGAAACTGATGGAGTCTGATCCAGACCAAAGCAAACTTTTTATTTTCTTTTTAAAATTATTTTTGTTGGTTTCCTTCCACAGAAGGATTAATATAGAAATATGTGACACATCTAAAATCTTTTTGAAATTGCTTACCACCTCTGGGGGGGCGGGAAGTAGGAGGAGAAAGGAAGAGTATTTGACTCATTTATTTTTAAAATATTGGAAAAAATTTTTACATGTAATTGTGGAAAAACAAAATAAAATTAAAAAAAAGAAATTCGAGTTAACCAAAGGGTAAAAGAAAAAAAAAACATTTTCCTGAGTTCAAATTTGGCTTTAGACCTTGGGTTAATCACAACCTTATTTAGTTTTCCCTTCTATAAAATTTTTAAGTGCTTTACAAACCTTAAAATACACTATTAATGCTAGTTATTATTATTGCACAGTTTTCAGTTACATGTATATGTATATGCACACAACTGAGATACACAAAGTCAGCAATTTATCCAAAGGAGTGTTATAAAGTAATGGCAACTTTTGAACATAAATATACTCAAACATATGATTTTTCAAAGTACCAGAAAAGTAGTCATGATGGAAAGTACAGATGATGAGAAAATGGTATATCACTTTAGTATCTTTGCCTAAAAAATGTCAAATGAAGTCGTAAAGAGTTGAATAGAACTGAAAAAGGACTAAGCTAAAAGATGTTTAGTAAATAAATACTCAACGGATTAGAAAATCTTTGGAAATACCTCCTCTTTGGGAATGGAGGGAAACACCATTCTCTCAATCTGTCAAGTTCACAGTCAAAGAGTTAGCTTCAATTCTTTACTACCTTGCATTCCCTATATCCAAGCTGTTGCCAGGACATACCAGTTTCACCTCTGCAACATCTCAAATTCCCCGGCTTCTCTCCTCTGATACTGCAACCGTTCTAGTGCAAGATCTCATCATGTCATATCTGATTTATTGCAATAACCTTATGGTGCATTATGATATGCCTCAAATCTCTCACCACTCCAATACATCCTCCTTTCAGCCACCAAAGTGATTTTCCTAAAACATAGGTCTGGGTATTCTCTTTGGCTTTCTCCCTTCCTTGGAATGTTCTCCCTCCTCAACTCTATCTCAGGACTTGCCTTAAGTCTCATTCCAAATCCCATCTTTTAGGAAACCTTTCCCAACTTCTATTTCTAATGTCCTCTCCCTATTTTAATTATTTCTTCTTTATCCTGTATATAGCTTGCTTTGTACATATTTATTTGAATGTCGACATTAAACTTCAAATTCCTGGAAGAGTAGATAGTCTTTTACTTCTTTTTGTATCTATAGTGCTTAGCACAAAGGCTGGCATATAGTAGATACTTGATAAATGTTTATTGACTTATTAACTGATTGAATAGCCTTCAGACAGGGTTTAGATGATTCTAAAGTAAGGTGACATAATGATTCCCAGTAAATTAAAGTCATCCATAATTTTAACCAAAAGTGATACTTTTGATTAACTGTTCAGGATACTCTGTTTTCATCCTTTTTTTAAAAAAATCAGTATTGACTCAATACCTTTTGACTATTTCTCAAAATGAAATATTCTACTGAGAGATTAATATTTACCTCTGTTGAGAACATTTAAAAGAAAACCATGCAACTTCTAAGGAGGGAATTGGGAAGTGAAGGAAATAAGCATTCATTAAGCCCTTACTATGCATCTGCCACTATGCTAAGCACTTTAAAAGAATTTAGCTCATTTGATATTCATAGCAACTCAGTGAGGTAGGTGTTATAATTATTCTCATTTTATAATTTAGGAAACTGAGGCACAAAAAATTAAGTAACTTATCGAGTGTCACTCTGTTAGTAAATGTCCAAAGCACTGTATCCATTGTGCCACTTAGCTTTCAGTAAAGTGATTCCACAAGTGGAAGTTTTAGAAATGTTTTGAGCAATTCTAGTTCCACTAAAATAAATTACCTCTCATTACAACTGTTTTTAAGTAGATAGTACTCTCTTAAAATTATGGGTTTGGGTATATTTGTGTTAAAAAACTATCTTCTTATTTTGTACTCCTCTATGATATAATTGCTGATTTTATGTATATCAATTACATGCTTATACACATACATCTAACAGAGAAATTGACAATAATTTTAATAATTAGCATTTACATAGTACCTTCAGATTTGTGAGATACTTTACAAATATCTCAACATCTTCACAAAAATTCTGGAGACAGATGCTTTTGTAGGTGAGAAAACTGAGGCATATTAAGGTTAAATGACTTGCTCAGGTTCATACAGCAGAGCATATGTCTGAAGCTGCAGGTGACCTCAGGTGTTCCTTGATGCCAGGTCCAACGTTCCTCCATCTATTGTGCTAGCTAGCTGCTTGCTACACTTCTCAAGTATATGAAACCTATTTTAAACTGGTACCAAGTCATGTGGCTCTTATCTCTTCATCCGAGCCCCATATGGCACATCAATCCACATCCCTGCACTTCTTCTGCCTCTCTTTGATTTATTTTGTCCTGATGTTCTATGAAGAAATGGAGACAAAGACCACATGAACTTAAAAGGTCAGAAAAGCCAGGAGATGCCCAGGAACTAGAGCTCTTAATAGAGCTTGCTGGCAGCTAAGCATCCCTAAAGAGGAAGCTACCTGACTGTCTCACCAGGGATTTGCCAAGATGTGCTGAGATGCCTTGTCCTGTGCAGACAAGGGCTGCCATACTTGAAAGTGGACAGGGTAGGCTGAATGTTTGGTGTAATTACTTGAAGTTTGGGTACATTGTCTCCAGGGACTGAAAGATGGAGAAGGGATGGTGTTGTGATGGGTGGGGATAGTTTTGCCCTTTGGTCCTTGATGTATCTTTTCAGTAAATATTCCTTTCCAAAAGGTATGTGATATTAATTGAATTGATTTTGAGAAGAAATGAACCAATTGCTTTAATAGAAGGTCATTAATCAATCACATTGATGAATTTGAGGTTAGGAATTAATAGTGAAAAATTAATATTGGGAGACATATATAGCAGAAAGGAGTCTTGAGTGGATAGCATTAGAAGGAATCCACAGCCCCTCAAGAATAGTCCTAGAGTTCTGCAGGGGGAATGCAGCATCTATGATCTGGGAAGTTGAACTGTTTGTCCACATGTGATTTGTGTCAATTTAGATTTATATACACATCCATGAATATGAATATATAAATAGTAATACATATATCTACCTATATGTACTTAAATGTGTATATGTATAATAATGAGCTCAGAAGTTTCTCAGATTGGAAACAAAGAAAAATCAATATTTAAATAATATTATTTCAATTAAACTGAGGTATATGGAAATGTAAACTCAAATTTACCAAAAATAGCTTCACTTCCTTTTATTACCAACCCATTTAGCTAAGATTTCCTGTTTTCAAAGAAGGTAAAGCTTTTTAATAATTGTCATGTGATATACTAGTATGTACGGGCAATGGGAAATTTCTAGCAAACAAATATTTCTGCAGATCTTAAGTTTCCTTGTGTAAGAGCAGAATGTCATAAGTGATTAGCTTTTAATCTTACATGAACTCAGAATAGCTTGCAGTTGACAGAAGATCCCTTATGGCCTTATAGAGCAAACACAATTTGGTCAATAATTCCCACAGCTTCTCCAAGAAACTAGAAATAACAGGTTATGAACTGGTGACTGATTTCTTATGAGAATTTCCAGTAACTCTTGAGAATATACACATTTAAGCTTCAGATATTTGTTTAATAAATCATAATACAATTAAGATTTAATAATTCCATATATAATGGTAGTAAGTATTCTGAGACACACAAGAGTACCACAGATTTATATTTCAGAAAAAAATTTAGCAAATTGAATTTCTTTTTAACTTAAAATTTATATAATGAAAAAAGTTATGATATTCTTCAATAAAGGTTAAATTAATAGTGTCTCATGTCATTTACAAAAAATTTATTAGGAAATTTTTATAAAAATTTATAAAAAAACTATGAATAAAAAGCTTGTGAGTACCTTGCATTTAATTCTTCATTCCCTTATAATAAGCAGCCCATATCTATTGTTTTATCTAAGAAAACTGTTGAATGATGATTAGATTAAAAATAGAGGAGTGAGTTTGAATTCTGATTCTACTATTTACTACCTGTCATAAAAAGTGTGCAAATAGACACATAGACATATATATGTATACTATGCATACATACATGTAACATGTTCTTTAGATAGAATATAGTTGCATATATTTATCTATATATACAAGCATGTATCTGTATGTATATGTAAATAGACATGTATATGAGTGCACATATGGGTAAATGGCATGTATTTACATAAGCATATATAAATATAATACATATATATGTATAAAAAATAAACATGTGTCCAAAGAAAAATACAATACACATATATGCACATAATGTACATAAATGCATGAATATACAGTGATATGGAGAATGGAGAGAGAGAGACAAATCTAACTTCATGGAAAGCTGATGGTATTTGATCCATAACTTGCTTCCTCCTTATGTCTAAATTTACCATTCTGTCATTTTAGTGACATTGCTAGAATCATCCATGCATCAAGTTTATACAGCCAGAACCTTGCTGGTCAGTACTAAGCAGCTCCCTGCTTATGACTTCAGAGATGAAAAGTGCCCCACGTGATGGGCTTGAGCTCTCCCACCCACCACAGACCCACTATTAGACCAAAGATCACGATTCTGCATTAGGCTAATGTTGATATATTGCCCTTTTGGGGATGAGTTGCCTTATCACTTGAGTGTACAGAGACTTATGGATCCTTGAAATAAAGGAAATGGTGCTTCAGTTGGCTCCCAAAAAAACTAAAAAGAGTAGTAGAGCTTGTCAATCTGTTCAGGAGAAGCCTTTTCCAATTATCACTGTGGATCACTCTTCTTCCTCCTGAAGTGTCCCAAAGACTACGACCCTGCCTAACTCTTGGGATCCTTCCCTTGTCGGATGTTCCTACCATATTTTCTCTCCATAGTGCCTTGTGGCAGGTCTTAAACATTTCTTGAATAAACTGAAACAGCAAATAAAACCCTATAACCCATAAAATGCACTTTCTCACCTGATTCTTTTGTCTCCAAGCTCCTGTGATCAATTCAGACACATACATTATGTCATTTGATTGTGTCCATAACCTTGTGAGATGCTTAGATAGTTAAAATTATCTCCATTTTGAGGAAGAGAAAGAGAGAGAGAGAGCGAGACAGACAGAGAGACAGACAGAGAGACAGAGAAAGACAGAGAGAGACAGAGAGAGACAGAGACAAAGAGAAAGAGAGAGGGGTGAGAGAGAGGGAGAGAGAAAGGGAGGGAGGGAGACAGACAGACAGACACAGAGAGACAGACAAACAGAGACTGCCTCACTTGTGGGAGAATGATGGAGGATCATATAAATTAATATTGCTTCTGGCTAAAATTGTATCCCTTCTGACAGATCAAGAGGGTTAACATGGTTGGTTGTTTCATAGCAAGAGGAGAGATTCAACCAAGATAGACATCATAAAGGTAGGAAGTAAATTCTTGAAAAACTATCAATGTTATTGATATAAGACCTCTTTGTATAGATGCAGGGAAAGGAATAATGGATGTTGTATGGATAGCATTATTATATCCAACAGAGACTGTTTTTATAAGAGGTTCAAAATTTACCAAGTAGATTATGCTACAAATATTATCAAAACTTATTCTCAAAGAAACAAAATAGACATATCCTCCAAAAATATCAAAGATATAAGGCAAAAAAAAATCATCAACTTTTCAGAATAATATGGTGTCAGTCTGTTATCGGGAATGTAGAAATAGAATACATTTGGTAAAAAGAGCCGACTCAGGGATCTTTGTATAGATTTGCTATGAGTTAGTTAACTTTTCAGTTTTTGCAAAAGTAAAACAAAATAAATGTCCAAAAGCTGACTGGAGTGTCAGTCTAGAAAATCATCCTATCCCCATTTAAAGCTAATATCAAAATTCTGTGCCCTGATATATTAATCATGTGAGAAGATTTCTCTATTCAATGACTCGATTAATTCATCAATCATGGGCTTTTGACTAAGTGTGAAAAAGTATTTGATAAATTTAGGAGTCTTTAAAAGTCAATAGATGAACTGAAGTAGATTGCTCAGGAAATGTGTTTAGATTGGTTAAGGAAACTTGTCCATGCCCAGTAAACCATCCAAAAAAAGAGAATAAGATTAAAATTGGGATGTTCAAGTATCCTACAGATTAGTGGTGGAGTTCTCCAGCCAAGCCTCTGAACATAATGACTTGAGGCAGAAGAGTCTTGGACTTGATCTATTTTCCCACTCCTTGTCCTGAGAAGTACTTTATGAATTTTTAATTCCTAGAGAATTCAGATGTCCTAAAAAATCACTGTCAGTACTTGAAAGGTGCCTGAATATCTAGTTCTCTGAAATGTAAGGACGCAGGAGAGGCTAACCCTAAGAAGCCAATGTTAGTATACAAACTCATGTAACCACTCCAACTGAAAATATGGCTGGGGAGGCGGGATGAGGAGGGTAGAGCTTGGTACTGTCAGAATGGTCCACTGTAGAAACTATAGCTTAACAGATAAATAAATAAAAGGAAACAGAAACTAGTAT
Organism: Gracilinanus agilis; assembly: GCF_016433145.1. NCBI lineage: Eukaryota > Metazoa > Chordata > Mammalia > Didelphimorphia > Didelphidae > Gracilinanus > Gracilinanus agilis. The sequence continues at coordinate 400,886,796 of NC_058133.1, read as the reverse complement.
AAAACTTTATTCCAAATATAATTCCATAAAAGCAAGCAAAGATGCCCATGAACATTAGGGAAAAAAAAAACAACCTAGATTTTCCAAAAGGATCAAATGAATACATAAAAGGAGAGAAACTTAGGCAGAGAATCCAAGGGATAATAAGTAGCTTAGAAGAGAAAATGGTAAATATTATCCATGAAATCAAATGACTGAAAACCAAAATAAACTAAACAGAAATCAATGCTTACATGAAAGAGTGAAGAATATTAGAACAAAATAAAAAAGAGAGGAAAAAATTGAAGAAAATATAACATATTTGATATACAAAACCAACACATCTGGAAAGCAAAATAAAGGTGAGGTGTTTAAGGACTTCCTAAGAGACAGCTAAGATGACTTAGTGGATAGAGCACCAGGTCTGGAATTGAGAGGTCTTGCGTTCAAATCTGATCTTTGACACTCCTTAGCTGTATCACCTTGGGCAAGTCACCTAACCCTCATTACCTTGGCCTAACTGCTCTTCTGCTTTAAAATCAATACATGATCCTGTTTCTTAGGTAGAAAGTAAAGTTGTGTTTTTAAAGACTTCCTAAAAACCATGATTTTTTTTCTTTCCAAATCTAGATATTTTATATGGCAGCTAGGTGACACAGTGGATAAAGCATTTGTTCTGGAGTCTGGATGGCCTGAATTCAAATTTGGCACCCTACATTTACTAATTGTATGACCTTAGGCAAGTCAATTAAATTCTGTTTGCCTAAGTTTATTCAACTGTAAAATGGATATAATAACAGCATCTATCTCACAAGGTTTCTTAGGATAAAATAAAATAACAATTTTAAGTGCTTAGATAATTCCTACAACATATTAAATGTTATGAAAATGTAAGCATCTTTATACTTCGATAAATATGAAAATATCATATTTTAATGGAATCAGATGAAAAACTGAATATAGAAAGAATCCATCAATCACTTCTTGAAGGAATCTGAATAGGAAAAAGTCCCAGGTATCTCAGGAAAAAAAGAGTTCATAAGTCAAAGAAAAAAAAAGTTAAAAGAATCTATAAAGAAATTCAATTACTAAGCATTCAGCTCACGTCAAATGCAATAAAAATCACATAAGATTTGACTGCTTCTATTAAAAAGGAGAGGATATCTTGAAATGAAATATTCCAAAATATATATATATATATATAGTCTTACAATCAGGAATAAATTTCCTTGCAAAATTGAGTATAATTCTATGGGGGAAAGTGGGTGATTAACAGGATATAGTACTTTCAAGCATTTTTGATGAAAAAAATGACAGACTCCAGAGAAATCTAAAAATTTAAATTTAGACAAAAATTTAAAGGAATTTTATTAACATGAATCTATGTAGAATGAAGTGAGTAATCCAATAGAAATATTTACATAAGGGCAACAACATTGTAAAACAAAACAAAGTCAAAACATTTGGAAATGCTTAAGATCTATGATCAAACCATTTCTTCAGAGGATCTGGGATGAAGTATTTTACTCTCTGCTTTACTAATAAATAAAGGACAAGGGGCAGCTGGGTAGCTCAGTGGATTGAGAGCCAGGCCTAGAGATAGGAGATCCTAGGTTCAAATTTGACCTCAGACACTTCCTAGCTGTGTGACCCTGGGCAAGTCACTTGACCCCCATTGCCTACCCTTACCACTTTTCTGCCTTGGAGCCAATACACTGTATTGACTCCAAGACAGAAGGTAAGGGTTTAAAAAAAGAGAGAGAGAACAAAAACTGTGTAACAATAAGTTGTGGAGGAAGGGTCTGAGCTCTAGCATTGTTCTAGGAAAGGTTCTCTCTTCTCTGTGGCTCACAGAGCTGTCCTATATATCCTTATACCACAAAGAAACATAAGGAAAGGGCCACCTTTTGAGAAACAAGATCAAAACTGTAGGGNCAGATATAGTAGTGAAATTGCTGAGTCCAAGGGAATGCAGTCTGATGGCCCTTTGGGAAAAAATGGGATACTTTTGAAAAAAAAAAGGTATGATTGATTGTATAAAACAACACACACATATACACACACACACACACACAGGTAGAGACTACTCCTGGAAGTCAGAAATTGTTCTCATTTTTGTCTACATTTTATCATTTGTCATATATATATATATATATATATATATATATATATATATATAAATTGTCATTTATCCCCAATGCCTAATCTAGTACATCATAGGTGCTTACTAAATTCTTGCTGATTAATTGTGAAAAATTATGAGACTAGCAGTCAGTATTTAAAGGAAAGATATTATTATAATAATTCATGAAACAATTACTAATTATAAATCAATCCATTGATATATACAAATATAATGATGTCTTTCTATATACATATATCAATATAGGAATGCATAGAATATATATAGAGAGAGAAAGGTAAAAAATATTGTTAAAACATTGCAAATGTTTATAAAATGATGCATATCAACATGGCAAATATAGAAATATGTTTTATATAATCAACATCAAATTTCTTACTCTCTCAGAGTGAGAAGAGGGGAGAGAGAAAATGGGACTCAAAATGTTAGAAACTGAATGTTAATTTTTTACATGTAATTGGGAAAAATAAAACAATACAAATAAAATTATAAGCAGTGAGCATATACACACATCTATGTATATAAATATAAATATATATATATATAAATGCAAAAATAGGTTATAGATATTTTGAATAGGTCTGTGAATTTATTGCTGAAAAGAAATCCCAATGAGAACACTTCCTTTACCAAGGTGTTTGCTCTATAATTTATTAAGAGAATTATCCAGAGCAATGGAAAGTTAGGTTCCTTGCAGAGGTTGCCCTAGCCAGGATGTCACTGTGCCTGGCGTAAACCTAGATATTTTTGACTCCAAGGACAGCATAATCTCCGTTACTTCACATGACATCTCTATTTGTAACATATTCTTCATCTTATAAAATTTTCATCAAATAAATGAATGGATAATACATAGGGGATAGGTTTTTTTTTATAAAACAGCAGAATAGGATCTGGAAAGATTGTTATTTTATTAATAGCTTTCTAAGCAATCTGATATTTATAAGAATCAAGAAGCATGTATTAATTTTCCTCTTGATAAATGAAGATTTTATTCAGCATAACAATGGGATTCAGATATAATAATCAACTCTTTCCTAAAACAATTTATCTTTAGAATATAATGCTTCAAACTGTTTTTATAAGGATTTTCAATGTTTTAACAATAAATAAAATTTCGCTTTTCTACAAGCAAATACTTAAAGCTGCTAAACAGTTTAGTCTTCATCTTGATGATGGGAAGGAAAGGCCACAAATCCAATAAGTAAAGATCAGCTTTAAAGGTTTCAATATAATCATTATTCCTTTGATAGAACATTCAAGGATACTTGTCATTTCCTTAGGGGGAAAGCAGTAACAAGCTGATTAATTGAGAGCAGACCATTATCTACATTTACTCTTAGTAATGGTTGATTAGATACAAAATTATTTACCCAAGTAAATATAAGGGAATTGCTTATGAAGTACATATCAATGATACAATTAAAATGATCATCAGATAAGAGGCACCTTGTTAGGGTAAGTTAGGTATTTCAGCTAAGTAATTGGAATTTTTTTTTTTTGGTAATAATATCAGGGTAGATGACTACTATATTTGGCTTCAGATAGCATGATCAAGGACAAATATTTTAAAAGTATTCTTTCTGATAGGGAAAGGAGGAATAGATATGGTAGAAAATGTTGTAAAAAAAATAGAAATATCACTTCCAGTGTAAAGTTGGTGGAGTGAGGAAGGAATTTACCTAATCTCTCCCAAATTCTCCCCCAATGACAAAGCACTTAAAAAACAAAATATCTTACAAATTTTGGAGCAGTGAAGCAGTTTTCTAATGCGAAAAATGCAAGAGAATCAGCAGGAAAAGATTTGTGGCCCTGGTATGGGAGGGAAGCAGAGTCCAGAGCAGGCAGCCTGAGCAAGGGCAAATCCCACTGAAGAGGGGACAGCAAGTGGCCCCCCAACCTCCAGAACAGAGAGGCCTCAACCCAACACAAGCCAACAGCATGTCTCAGCCCCAGTAAAGGTCAGTAGCTTAGCCTCAGACCTGATAATGGTCATCAGGAAGGCCGTCACTAGTCCTAAGCTTCCAGGGAGGCCCTGTGCCCACAGCAGCGAGGCCTCAGGCAGGCACAAACAGCAACTAGGCCTCATCCCTAAGAAAGGTCAGCCAAGAGGCCTAAACAAGAGGCCTAAACAAGATCGAAGCTTCCAGCAGTAAAAAAGAAAAAGTCCATCAGCATCATAGTTATTAAGTATTGTACTAGAAATGAGAGCTATAGCAATAAGAGAAGAAAAATAAATTGAAGAAATCCAAATAGTTGATGAGGAAAGAGAACTATCACTCTTCACAGATGATTTAATGATCTACTTAGAGAATCCTAGAGAATCAACTGAAAATTAGCTGAAATAATTAACAATTTAAAAAAAAACTTGCAGAATAATAAATAAACCCACTTAAATCATCCGCATTTCTATCTACCACTACAAAAGCCCAACAGAAAGAATAGAAAAAAGAAGCTCTTTTTAAATTATCTGTAGATAATATAAAATACTTGGGAGTCTATCTGCCAAGATAAACCCAGGAACTATTGGAATAGGAATAAAAAACACTAATTAAAAAAGGCCAATGACATCTCAGAAATAAATGAAAAAAAAACTGAAGGAATGTGGCCTCTTGGTAACAGATATTAAACTTTATTACCAGGTGACAATCATCAAAATATTCTGGTATGGGCTAGGCAATAGACTAGTGGACAAGTGGAATAAATACACAATATGTAGTAACAAATGACCATCATTATTAGGTGTCTGAAAATTCATTTGAACCATGCTTTTGGAACAAGAACTTAATATTTGTCAACAATTATTGGGAAAATTAGAAAATGGTATGGCAAAAGCTGGGGATAGACCAACATCTAATCATCAGCTAATGGGGTAGGGGGCAGCTGGGTGGATCAGTGAATTGAGAGCCAGGCCTAGAGACAGGAGGTCCTAGATTCAATTCTGGCCTCAGATGCTTCCCAGCAGTGTGATGACCCTGGGCAAGTCACTTGACCCCCATTGCCCAACATTATCACTCTTCTGTCTTGGAACTAATATTTAATTCCAATTAATTAATAATTAATTCCAAGATAGAAGGTAAGGGTTTAAAAAAAAGTGAATGTTAATTTCATATATGTAATTATAGAAAAACAAACTTTTTAAAAAGATATCAATACAAAAAAAATTGAAAAGAACAAATATGATCAGTAAATGTTTCTTCATAAAGTCTAAATTTAAAATGTTCTATTGATACACCTCTATTTTTTAATGTAAAATGAAGTATAAGTAGTTAGAGAAGTTAGGGTAGTAACTTTGGGAGAAAGAATAAACTGATCATAGTAGGAACAAATAATTTTAAGAGATTTGCAAACGAGGACCTAGGGGGGAAAAAAGACCTTTAAAATGTTAGAAAAGGGGGCAGCTGGGTAGCTCAGTGGATTGAGAGTCAGGCCTAGAGATGGGAGGTCCTAGGTTCAAATCTGACCTCAGACACTTCCCAGCTGTGTGACCCTGGGCAAGTCACTTGACCCCCATTGCCCACCCTTACCACTCTTCCACCTAGGAGCCAAAACAAAGAAGTTAAGGGCTTTAAAAAAATAAAAAATTAAAAAAATTAAAATAAAATGTTAGAAAAACTTGAGATCACATGTTAATACTTATACACACATGCATGCATTCATGATTTATGTACACAAACACATTCACATTTAAAGCACCAGCTGTTTATAGACCAGACACTTAAGCTTCTTAACTCTAATAGCATTGCATGGAAGAGAATTGTACTTTGCCAACCACCTACAGAGTAGTTCTCTTTAAATAACAATTTAACTCCCCTGCCATTATATAAAGTGTTTATGCTTCATAATCCTAGAACCCAAACATTGTAAAAAAGGAAAATTATTCTAATATTGCTATAAAGTTCGTATTCAAATGTATCAATGCTCAAGAATCTTAAAATGTTCATTTTAAGCCATTCATGTTTCCATCATATTTTGACTAATTAATGAAGATAGAGAATTAGTCTCCATTATAACAATATTAGTGATATTTCAATTATTATAATAACAATGATTATTATTGTTACTATTAGTATTATTATTACTAGCATTATTAATTCACAAATACTTTTCAAGTCAGCCAGATAGATAATGGTAATTTTTGTGTATGGTAAATAAAGAAATGTCATTACTTCTGAGATCTTAAGTAAGTTCTTTAATATTACTGATCATGAATAATATTATGGAAATTTAGGGGGATTAGATTTGATGACCTCCTTAGAACTCTAAATTTATAATCTATTATTTTTTTAAAAAGTATTTTTGAAAAGTATTATTTTTTATTTTATTTTTGTAAACAGAGATGGCTTCAGAGGCAGCCCCATCTCTGACACATAACCACCTGCCATACTGTGAGTAAACCATCATGTCGTTGTCCTGGGTCCCTGAATTTGAGAGTATATATAGGGTGAAGAACAGATGCTGATATGGACTGGTAGAGAGAATTTCTCATCCAGAGCTCTCTATATGGATAAAATCTCTTCTCTATGAACTATAAATATTTGTGCTTCTACTTAAAGACCTCCAGTGAAGGAGAACTCACACTTCCAAAGGCAACCTGGACATCTCTAATCATTCAGATGTTTTTTTCTTGGTAATTGGTGTCTTCACAATTTTTAGCTTTTGCTCCTATTTCTGACCTCTGGAGCCAAAAAGAACACATCTAATTCTTTTTCACATGACAGTATTTCAGAATAGCTGAAAATAACTATCACATTCCACTTAGAACTTTTTTTTCAATCTGTATTCATATGACATTGATTCAGATTCCTTCACTGTCCTGGTTGAACTCCTCCAGACACTCTTCGACTTATCAACATCATTTTTTTAATATAGGGTTTCAGTTTTGTTCATATTTTTTAAAAAACATAAAAATTTGCTGTCTGAAAGAATCAACATTGTGAATAACAAAACAAAAACATCAATCCATACACCACTATGAAGGCATAATGCATAAATGTATGCATGAGCATTGGAAACAAAAAGCCACTGTTATATTTGAATGGGACATGAAGCAAACATTTTGACAGATCAAAATAATTAAATCCAGCAGCTCTCAAATAAATACTAATGACACTTGTAGTTAAATTATAATTGTCATTTCTAAAAAAAATAAACCCAGTTCAACCTAATAATGCAAATAAAAACAGCATTTACATCAATTTAAAATTTAGTTTGTGTAAAGACTCATGTCCACTATAAATTGTAGAATTTCCCTTTAGAAGTCTTTACTTACCTTTCCAAACCAGAGCTGGTCATGGCTTAAAATCCAGCTTTTAAAAAAAAATAACTCTTACAGGGTTTGTTTGGGCACAGTTTGTTAAATCTCTGGATTCTTAAACTACTCTGTCTAGAACTGAACATATAACACAATTGGTTATTTCTGTTCATTTCTTGTCAACTAAACTTTTGATATCTATTTAATTTGGACAGATCAATTCTAATCACGAATTTAAAAAAAATACACTACAGGGTCAAGCAGAACTCTGTGTTGTTCCCTGAATCATTAATTACCATTCTGAAGTAGTACTCCAAATGCCCACATTCAACCAATTGTAAATATTGTTTTATTATCCCTCCATGTCTATCGTTAGTGAGATCAGTCTCATCAGTGACTACTGTATGATATATATACTGTATGTATATCCTGTATGAAATAGGGAAACCCAATCTTTTCTTTTTTGTTGTTGTAATTTACTTGTTTTTAGCTTTAATATGTTTTCCTCAATTATATGAAAAAATACCTTTTAACTTTGTTTTTTTTTAAGTTTGAGCCAAATTCTCACCCCTCCCTCCATGCTCTAACCCCTCTCTGAGATGGTAAGCAATCTGATATAGATTTTAGATATTAAATAATGTAAATCATCTTTCTGTTTTAGTCATTTTGAGAAAGAGAACTCTACAAACAAAAGTGAATAAATAAATATGTTACTATTATATGTTATTATATATATAAATATAGTATGTCTCAGGCTGCCTTCAAAATCCATCAGGTTTTTTTTTCTTTCAAGGTATGTGGTATTTTTCATCATGAATCCCTGAGGATTTTCTTGGATCATTGTATTGCTAAGATTTATCATCATTCATCAATGCTCATCATATAATATGGTTGGTACTGTGTACAGTGTTCTCTCACTGCTCACTTCACTTTGCACCAGTTTGTGTTGGTCTTTCTGGATTTTCTTAATTCATATTTCTCATCATTTCTTATGTCACAGTGGGATTCCATTACAATCATATACTATACCTTGTTCATCTAGGAAACCCAATCTCAATAAAACAAAAAGTAGTTTTGATCTAATCTATTTCCAACCTTGGATGCAGTATTATTTCCATGGTATGATGAGCATTAAAGTAAGACATTTGCAGAATATTTGTGCTCCCTAAAACATTGTTGCCCCACCAGAAACTATGCTTGGATTATGTTTACACTGCATGTATGTGGGGACTCTTATCTAAGATTCTATTCATCTCCTTGACTTTTTCTTTTTTTTTTTTTTTTTGGATTTATCTAGTTCTTAGAGGAGAAAATTAAAGTCAGTTAAACAATATTTCTTGTTGAATGAATTAAAGTCAGTTACACAATATTTCTTGTTGAATGAATACGAATGATCTAGTTATTCTCAGCAATGCAGTGATCCATGACAATCCTAGAAATTCATGATAAATAAATGCCATCTGTCCTCTAAGAAAGAATTGATGGATTCTAAATGCAGACTGAAATATAATATATTTCCTTTTTTTGTTTTTTTCCACTGGAGATACCTTCCACAAATTAACTAATATAGAAAAATGTTCTACATGATTATATTTGTAAAATCTATATAAGATTGGTTAATATAATATCTCGGTGTGGGGAGGATGGAGAGTCAGAAGGAGGTAAAGAATTTGGAACTCAAAACTTAAAAATGAATTTAAAAATTGTTTTTATATTTCATAATGTAAAAATGAAATATTATTTTAACATTAGAGTTCTTATTTGTCAATATATTCTGATTTAGAAATGAGTAAAATTTGTAAATTTATATATGTCATTTACATGATTATATATGTAAAATCTATATAAGATTGATTAATATCTCGGTGTGGGGAGGATGGAGAATCAGAAGGAGGTGAAGAATTTGGAACTGAAAACTTAAAAATGAATTTAAAATTGTTTTTTATATTTCATAATGTAAAAATAAAATATTATTTTAACATTAGAGGTTTCATTTGTCAATATATTCTGATTTAGAAATGAGTAAAATTTATAAATTTATATATGTCATTTCCCAGTTTATAATAATGACATAATAATATAATAATATAATATGAGTAGGTTACTTTGAGAAAAAACTGAGAAATCATCTGAACTGATGCAAAGTGAAGTGAAGAGAACTAGGAAAACCCTGTACATAGTAATAGTAATATCATAACAATGTTCAACTATGAAAGACTTAGCTATTCTGATCAATAAAAAAAAAACCAAGACAATTTCAGACTCATAATGAAAAATGCTATGTACCTTCAGATTGTAAACTGATGAACTCCTGAGTCCAGATTGAAGCATACTTTTAAAAATGTCATTTTTCTTGATTTTTTATTTTGTGTTTTTTGCCACATGACAAACAAAAATATATTTTACATGACTTCATATCTAAAATTGATATCATATTACTTGTTTTCTCAATAAAAGGAGAAGGGACAGAAGGGAGAAAGAATTTGAAACTCAATTTTTCTTTTAATGTTAAAATGTTTTTAAAGAAGTGGGTTTATTTTGCTTTAAAACATTTATTTCATGTCATGCTGAGAAGCTCGCCAAAATGTTCTCTTTTTTAAGTTTATCAAAGCAGAACTAATGTTTCTACCTTCTGAAACAAGATAGGATTATCTTGATTGTGATCTGCTAAGGTAATTTATTTCAGCTGTTAAGTGTAACAAAGCATCAGTTTTTATTACATAATCTTAAAACACTTCAACTCTATTTTGCTGAGTTTAACAACTTTTTCCATTGTTTCAGTCAAAGAGCAAAGTGACATCCTAACTACAGTCTAAATTTGATTTAGATTGTAACTAATTCCTTGGATACTACATCACCTTCGATGCTGGGACTGCCTATTCTACCCTGCAGTTTAACTTTATGGTAACAATTGGGTAGGCATCTTCTCAATCCGCCCTAAGACAAAGGGTTATTAAGAGACACAATTAAAGAAACCTATCAAATGTGGGCCACAGAATCCATAGTGGGAAGAATGTTCCAGGGTGCCCTGCTTCTGTGTTCTACATATCCACACCAATGAATAGTGACCATTCTTCTCATTGCCAATGTTTGTAGTTCCCCAATCTCTAATTTAAATTTATTAATTTAATTATTAATTTAATTTAATTAAAATAATTAATTTTTAAAAAATTTAAAAATTTCATGGGAAATGACAATGGGGGTAAAGGGATGAAGGGTGAAGTGTTAAACTTCCTTTTCTTTTCTCTTCACTGCTCTTCTTAATTTCCTGGTGAATAAAATGCTATTTTATTCCCTTGCTTCTCTGTTTCCCTATGGATTACCTAGTGGATAGGTCCCTTTAAAGTACCCAGTTTCCCCTGGCCTCTTCCCTTAACGACCAGTTGGACTTTGTTCCCTATCTCAATAAGGCATCCTTTCCTTTATCACAGAGTCCACAATTCTTAAATAAACAGTTATTGAGTGTCTATATGGGACATCCCTGAATTCAAGGTCTTATCCTCCTAGTTATCCCTCTTTCTGAATCACAAGGTCACTGTTCAAGATTCTGTTTACTATACAATTTGTTTCTTGGAAAGCTTCATATATGGTTTAACAAAGCACCTAGAGTCTAGGTAGTCAAAAAAACCCAAATAAACAAAAGTGGATTACTGATGCAGAAAGGAAGTAATCTTTAAGCATCAGAACAAAGCTATAAATTTAGAATAGATTCCTAGGATTATAACTTTTGTTCAGTAATACTAAATCCAATCCATTTGTTATTCCTTATATATCATTTTTGCCTTATTATTTAAATGGTAATATATACAAAGTACTTTGGAAAATTAATGCCAATTTATCTGAAAAATAAGATAATCACCTATGAAAATGGTAAATTTCACTTTTAGTCCTGAAGTGGAAAATGATGAAACTCAGTAAAATCAATCGTTTTTAGTTATATTTTATTTTTCCAATTATATGTTAAAATAATTTTAATAGTATTTTTAAAAGATTAAGTTCCAAATTCTCTCCTTTTCTTCTTCCCTCTCTTCCTCTCTCCTTTAGAAAGCAAGAAATTTTATACAGATTATATATATGAAATGCAACTAGGTGTTGCAGAGGAAAGAATGCTGGCCTTGGAATCGGAAGGCCAATGTTCAAATCTGGGCTCATATCTTTAATATTTGTGCAACTCTGGGCAAGTCACTTAACTTTGTTTGCCTCATTCATCTGTAAAATGAGCTAGAGAAGAACATGACAAACCACTTCAGTATCTTTGCTAAGAAAACCCCAAATTGGGCAATGAAGAGTCAGATATAACTAAAATAATTGAACAAAAAATACAAGCTAAGTTATATAAAACATATTAGCCATTTTGAAAAAGACAACAAACAAAAAAAAGAAAAAGAAAGTATGTTTTCAACTGCATTTAAACTTCATCAGTTCTCTCTCTGGAAGAAAACAGCATTTTTCATCATATGTCCTTAGGAACTGTTTTGGATCATGATCTTAATCAAAGTAGTCAAGTCTTTCACAGCTGTCTATCATTAAAAAATTGCTATGTAATGTTTTTATGGTTCCTCTTGCTTAACTTTGGGTCAGTTCAAACAAGAATTTCCAAATTTTTCTGAAACCATCCTACTCATTTCTTATAGCACAACAGTATTTTATCACAATCATATACCACAACTTGTTTATCTAATGCCCAACCGATGGGCATCCCCTCAATTTCCAATTCTTTGCCAACACAAAAAGAGCTGCTATAAATATTTTTGTATGCACAGTTCTTTTTACTTTTGTATTTTAAAATATCTTTGGGATACAGATCTAGTAGTGGCATTGCTAGGTCAAAGTTTTATGGCCTTTTGGGCATAGTTCCAAATTGCACTCCAGAATTATTGGATTAATTCACACTTCTACCAGGAGTGCGTTAGTGTCCCAATTTCCCCACATCCCCTCCAACATTTCTCATTTCCCTTTTCTGTCATGTTAACCAATCTGACAGGTGAGAGGTGAAAATGAATCATTTTAAAAAGAAACCATCAGCCTATATAGTTATTGATGTATACTAGGATTTTTCAAGATGAAAAGATTGCAACAGCTAAACATTCTAAGTCCTAAGCTTGCTTGTTTAAGTAGTGCTGTAATGAATATCAGTAAAATCTGACTTCTTACATAAGGAAAATCCCATATTTATTTAAAACATGATAAATTATTGACCCAGCTTTTTTAATAATATTTCCTTTGAAGAAGAGAGTATTGAAATTTTAGGAATATGAATAGTATGTTCTATATTATAATTGTGATATTTGCTGTCAATTCTTGAAGAAGCAAAGAGAGGATCTTTGTAAGCCCCACAGAATTTGCAATTCATCGTAGAACACATACTGTTTTATTGCTCATTTCCAACAAATGCTAAGTAATCATATTTAGAGGAGCACTAAATGGTTGAGAAAATATGGGCATTTCTAAAATAGAGATATTATATTCAATGAAATTCTGATCTTTTATTTCTTGGAATTCATTAGAGGATTTTTCCCTCTCTGGTATACAGGGTATTTGAAGTACCAGGAATATCAAATATAAACTTGTGAAGTTCACAGAAAAATTATGTTTCCGAAAATCAATGTTTGCCAAAGGACTGTACAGCCAGTTTACTTTTTCAGGAATTGTCTTTAGACAATAACTGGTAGGAAGTGAATAGTAGCTTAACATTGAATTTTTCCATTGGTTAAAAACAGTCTTAAATGGCAGGAAAACCCTAGCTCCTCATGGCTATTTGAGGCTCACACATTTTCCTAATCAGGAAAAGAAAATCATTTTGGCATCACTTACAGAATGCAATTATCTTGATTATGAGTGATAAGGGCTTTATTCAATAAAGTAAGTATGATTTACACTAAGAGGAACTTCTACAGGAAAGGGGGATTTGAAGATGATAATCATAATCTTTCTTTAGTTACAATATTTTACTACATTTTTAGGAATCCATGAGGAAGCTATCAGTGAAAACAATCACTTGACTTAAAAAATGGCAAAACAATCAGCTTAAGAATTTGCTCTCACAGTTGAGCAAAGGGGGAAAAAAATCTTCTTGGAAGCACAAATCATTCTGGCGGAATCTAAGCAATGTGAACCAGTGTGGGTTTTCAAGAAACCCACAGAATGGAGCAGTTTCTGTTGAATAAACACTATTAAATTACAATATAAAAATGTTCTTCATGGTTTTCCTTGAGTGTCAGACCACAGAAAGTGGGATTTAACCATCTTTATTTCAAAAATTCTCTGAAGAAATGGCAAAAGTTTGATGGCAAAAAAAAGAGAAAAAAGTAAGCATTTGAGTTTTTAAAGCCATTAACTTGGAAAACTGTTTCAATGCTAGTTCCCCTGAATTAAGTGAACCCAAAACTGAATTCTGTAACTGACTTTTGCTTAAAAATGCCAGAGTAAGGGAAAAATACAACTCCTCTCAAGTAAGTCCTTTCAATGTTCAGACATTCTAATTGTCAAAAAAAAAAAGTTTTACTAAGATTAAAAAAAAAGTTAATCTCTACATCTTCTACATATTTCATGTATTAGTAACTCCTTATATAAACAAGGAGACTGACTGATGTACAGTGAGAATTTTCCCAGTTTTAAGGATGAATTGAAGAGATAGAAAGCATTATAGAAAGAAGGAAGCCCAGGAACATTTTTGTTCAGTGTAGAGAAGAGTGTTCAGGTGAGCAAACTTTAACCTCAGGAAACATATTGCAAGTGAAGAACACTGCTACTTATGAACAATTAGAATCTTGATGCCTTACTTAGTTAAGGATTAATCTATCTAGATAATCTATTGGTTGTTTCCCTGACTGGGCTTGGTTTCCACAATTAGAACTTGGTAAATTGATCCTTCCCCCACTTCATTCCCCTTTCTTGTGGGATTATTGCCCAGCAAACTGGCTCATATAAGGCTGGGGAGTTTACTGCTATCTTTAAAATTATTTATGTTGCATTTTGAGGTCATGTTTCTTATAAAGGTGTGAAACATATAGGATGGGAGAAATGAGTCAGTCCATAAACATTTATTAAGTAATTGTCTGAATGCTGGGGATAAAAAGAGAGACAAAAGACTGCCCTTGCTGTCATAGAATGCATAGCCTAAGAAGGGAGACAACATATATATTTATGTTTTTATGCCATATTTTCATGTTATATTTACAATGTTACATTTTTATGTTATATTTATATTACATGTGTTTTACACACACATATATGATATGATGATATATGAGAATTTGGAGATAACCAATAGAAGAAAGTCATTAGAATTAAGGGGAAATAGGAAAGGTTTCCTCTAGAAAGTAGGATTTCATCTCAAATTGGAAGCCAAAGAAGTCAAGAGGTAGAGATATGGAGTGAAGGCATTCTAGTCATTGGTAATAACCAATGAGAATGTCTGGATTTGGGAGATGGAGTGTTTTGTTTGAGAAAGAACATGGAAGCCAGCTTCACTGTATCAAAGCATACATGGGAAGAGGGATTATCTGGTGTAAGAAGGCTGAAAAGGGCTAGGAAGAGGGCAGGATATAAAGGTCTTTGAAGGCCACCCAGAGGCCTTTCTGAAAGAATGAAGAAGTGGAGGAAGCCACTGGAACTTATTGAGTAGGAGGGCATCTTGGTCAGACGTGTGCTTTAAGATTAGTTTGGCAGCTAAGGATAAACTGAAGTGGAAGAAACTTGAGGCGATCAATGGGCTATTGCAATAGTCTACGTCCTTTGATTCAATCAGCTCTTGAATCACATTAACTGAATTTTTGAACACATATTAATCATATGTTGGACATATAGGAGCAGTTAGGTGGCTCAGTGGGTACAGTGTATTTTATAGATGAGCCTCTTTGTCACATAGATGAAATATCGGTATGTAGGAACTACTTGAGTTATGGTGGCATTAAACAAATTCCCCAAAAATGGGAGAAGTAAGTGAGTTGTAATTGGATGCCCTTGTGATAAAAACACATTTTCATTTGAGTCCTGAAGGTACATAAAGGCCTAGGAAGAGAACACTGATAGACTCAATTATGAAAGTCTCTATCCTGGTGTCAGTAGCTGAAGTGAAATAGCCCCAAGTGGGTGGAGGAAAGCTCTCCGCCATTTCTTCACTGCCACACAAAAGTTCTCTCTTCATTAATGAGTGAAATTGTCTAATAGGCTAAGACAATATGCTGAGACAAAGAATGCTTTGAAGTCCAGAATTGATTGAATGGTCAATTGTGGGCCATGTATGATGACTTCACTCCTTAATACTGGCCTGACAGTACAGAGAATCGAGATTCTCTTATAAGCTATAGAGTTATGCCTGAATATTTTTGCATTGTACATTCATGTTTGCCTCCATGACTATGACTCTCAATGGGTCCTGACTTAGAGAGAACAGAAAAATTGTGTATAGATTTGAGAATTCACTTATGATGTCAAGGATATCAAGTTAAGAATATTGAGAGAGCCTAACCTAATATGACAGATTTTAGAAATGGAATGAAGGAATATCAAGCATTCTGATTTTTACAATCATCAAATTGTATAGCATGTGCTAAAATTTGAGAAGATGAAGTTGCAGTACCTAATAAGATTTGTTGTTGGGTTAAACAGAGGGAATTTCCCTCACTAGATGAACTTTGCAGCTATATTAAAATAATTAATATGTAAATTCAGAATATTTATTTTGGAATCATTATAGTTAAGTGCCTGCTAGAATGCAGAATAATATTTCTTTTAAGATACAATTTCCTTTCATTGGACCACCTACTTCCCAGTCAGATTTTCAAAACTTAAAAATCTTCTCACTATGATTTAGGACAATCAACACTTTTTTTTTGTTTTTGTTCCATAAGCCCTTTTCAACAATCACAACAAAATTATATAGAAAATCCCTAGAAAATTTAAGTACTAATGAAAGTAGTGTAAAATTTTATAGTTTTGGGTGCAAAGATTACTTTAGATGGTGATTGTAACCAAGAAATTAAAAGATATTTGATGCTTGAAAGGAAAGCTATGGAAAATCTGGAGAGCATACTAAAAAGCAGAACACTTTGCAGACCAAGGTCCATATAAGCAAAGACATTTTTTTTTGCAGAAGAAATGTATTACTACAAGAACTGAACTATTAAAAAAAACCTGAGCACCTCAGAATTGATACTTTTAAATTGTGGTCCTGGAGAAGATTTTTGAGAGTCCTTTAGACAAGAGGGAAATAAAATCAGCCAATACTTAAAGAAATTAATTCAGACTATTCACTAGAAAGTCAAATACTGAAGCTGAATCATAAATACTTTGGCCATATAATGAGACACAGGACTCACTGGAAATGGTTATGATGTTGAAAAAGACTGAAGGCAAAAGGAGAAAGAAAGGAAAAATTGAGATGGAATCATAGTGTCATGGAAACAAAGAAATGAACTTGTTTAATACTTAAAATAGATTTGATAAATATAAGAATTAAGAAAAGTTTGTGGTTGCTGTTTATAATAATTAAAAAATTAAACTATGAGTATGTTAGTAGCTTTATTACTGCAAGGTAGAGATAGTAAAGGGGGAAATGTAGAAAGGAGGTAGAAAATATTGCCCAGCTAAATTCCCTAAGTCTGGATCTGAGTGCCTCACCAAAGAGAGCATCCTACCAAAGACAGGAGAAGAGCAGAAAGGTCAGTGTCTCTGACCAGGGTCTCCCCAACCCAAGCAAGCCACTGAAGCCAAACTCCTTTAGCCACCAAAGCAGAATCACCATGCAGAAGAATCCCTCTTTCAGCAAGAGCCACCAAGGCAGCAGAATCCAACACAGACACACCAACACAGAAGTCCTCCCTCAGCAAGATCCATGAAGGCAGCAGAATCACCCAGAATGTCCTCGGCTGGATTTTATAAGCAGTTTTCTCCACTTCTCTTCCTGTCTCTCTGGTTTCTGCTCCCTTTCATTGTGGACTTCTATCATATCTCAGGAACCAATTAGAGTTTTGGGCAATGCCTGTAGGATTCACTTCCCCTCTGAAGGTGTAAACTTTTATCAAAATGATACCAAGTTCCTGATTGATTAAGTTAAAAAGGGTGGATTATTCCAAGTACTTGATTGAATAAGTTAAGATAAAAAAAATTCCCTTTCACACTTGGACTGTTTTCCAGGGTCAGTGAGAGATAGTGAAGGGCTAGGTGTGCTATGGTCCATGGGGTCATAAAGAGTCAGACAGGACTGACCAACAAAAATATAATTTTTAACATTTATTCATTAAGTGCTTATGATAACTACAATGACAATAATAGATCCCCAAACCCTTTAAATTAAAAATATATATCATAAATGATCACACAAATGCAACTATCAGTAATATAGAAATGTCTTGATTGATGACACATGTTAAAACTAGTGGAAGTGTGAATTGGCTATGGGGGGGTGAAGGGTGGGTGAAAATTTTTCTAAAAAATAAAATATTAAAAATATATATCATATAATTTTAATGAGTTAATATAAAATTATATTCAATCTATAATTATGAAACAATTGAAAAATCTCAAACAATTGCTAAATGATTACAAATTACTTATATGGCATATACTATAAGAATGAAAAGAAATTATCCAGCAAAAAAACCTCATATGTTTACTATCATCCTCAAAACTTCACATATAATTAATTTATTTTACTAATCTTGTTTAATATAAATAATAATTTAATAAAATAATTGAAAACTTGGAAAATATTTTAAATAGTCATAAATAAAACTCTTCATACATAAAATTATTATTAATGCTGGAATTATTTATTTGAAGAAAGGTTTGCAATATTTGCTCAACACTCAGAAATACAATCTTAAATTGAGTTCCACAGTGAGTATATGTGTGTTTTTATTTAAAGCAAGAATAAAGTGAAAATGCTCACACACAAATACACAGTAGAAAATGGTAGTTTACATTTATATGCTCCCTTGCTGAGAGTCAAAAATTCATTTGTTAAAAAAAAATTTTAAACTCTTAACTGATATCTGTATTTAAAATTCATTTGCTTGTACTACTTCATTTTTCACAGTGTGTATATATAAACCAACTTTATCAGGGAAAAGTTTCTTCAAATATAGCTTTTTTTTCTACCACTGGAACACTGGTTTCTCACAGAAACTCTGCTCAGTGACTAACTAGTGTTATCCACCAATTTATTTGAAATTTTGTCAGACAGAAGAATAATAACATATAGAAGAATAAATTTAAATTGAAGATTCCTCAAAATTTTAAGGAGAAGCAAAATTTGGTTTGTTTCTACAGAACAGTTTTGGATGGTCTGTAATAATTTCAAAATGGCTTGTAATACACTTGCTAAGAGATCCTGGTGTTCAAGTACCCTGATTTTTGAGCTGTAATAATACAAATGTTCATAACATCTTGATCATATGATTATCCATTTGAAGAAGTACGATTATAGGGCATAGAAGGGAATGAAAGAGTGGCTCTCATTCAATGTACAGAACATGAATTGGGGCATGTGCATACATCCAGTGGATATTGATTGGCACTTGAATGTCAAACCTTAGTGGCAACTTGGAAACAATTTGGTAACAGGTTGAGAAAGTACAAAAACAACTTATGCTCAGGCAGAAGTGGTCAGATATTGATGGATTGCTACATGAATATCAAAATCATTTTGTTTAGGATCAGAAAGATTTCAAATTACTGCAGAAACAAAGATTGCTCTATAAATGCACCTTTGTGTTCATAGAGAAAAATTTACTAGTAAAAAATGGGACAATTATTTGTTGCTTAAGGCATCATTATAGAATCCTAAATGAGTTCACAGGTCAAAACAACTAGTTTTGGTGATTAAAAAGTGAGAGATTCAAGTATGTTTGATCACTAGATTTTTTTTCTCCATCCAATGCAATACTTTTATTTAATTAATTATAATATTCTCAAGCCTTGTCACCTAATACATTATTTATAACATTTAGAGTAGTCCTTACTATCTTAGTGTTTTGATGTACTACAGTAAAAAAATAGAAAACTTCAGATACACACTGTATGGATGGAATTTGTGCAAGGTGGATGGGACAGGAGCAGCCAAACAGAATAATGGACCTTGTTATTGATTAGCAGGTATCAAAAGAGATTCCAGAAATCAGTTACTCAAATTATGTGTCAGAAATGTGTGTGCCTTAAAAGAAGAAGTTTAAAGTAGATAAAGCTCCTTTTTTCTATATTTATACATATTTATATAAAAACAACTTATAAATATTCTAGTCTGAAGTTTTAGAGCTAATCTAAAGAGAAGGTGGATTTCTCTGAATATTAATTCAGAAGCAATGTTCTCTCCTCTCTGGCTGGAGACTGTACAAAGACAAGAGCAAGAAGCCCTGGACTGATCTCCATAAAAATTATGCAGTTTTCCCCTCAGTGCCCTGAAGGACAATATATTAAAAAAAAAAAGTTGAAAAGAGGGAAAGGGAGGAATTAGAAGGGAAACTACCAGGAAATACTTAGTATGGGGTAATGACTTGAAACCAGGCATAGAAACTGGTAGGAAATGAGATCACTAGAAAATTCTGAGCTGTCTATAAAGGGATACTTTGAGAGGAGCTTTTTTGCTTCTCACTCCACTCTTCCTATCAGAAAGGACAGGCAAATGAAGGTACTAAGAAAATTTATTAAGTATAAAAAATGAAGCAGTCTCAATGATGATAATATTTCTAGTGATGAACTTATCCTGGGGGAAAGCATTATGCTCTTCTAAATGAAGTCAAGGCAGGAGAACTGAGTGTGAATGAATAGATAGAAATGTCCAGAGACAAATAAATAACATGGAACTAATAAAAAGATACTCAAATAGTGAAATGAATCTGGGACCTCATTAATTCACGAGATCTCATTAATGATACAGTTTACAACCAACCATGCAACCATTTTCTGTGACTCATCAATTTCTTACAAAAGCTCCTCCTAGTAGGTCCACCTAACATGAAAAAAATATTTTTTTCCCGGAATTTCTTCTGATATTTCAAGTTTAATACTGGAACATTTTGCCTTTCCACTGTCATCACTCACTTTTACCATGTGATCAAATCATGTCTTACTGACATAAAATTACATTATGAGAGTAAAGAAATAAAAGTTAGATATGTATATTCTAGTATTTTCTGTATATAGAGGATAATTGAATCCATACAATTATAAAATCAGTATGAGAGAGAGTAGAGAGAAAAGAGAAGGGGAAAAGGATGTAGGAGGGCTAGAAAGAACACAGTATCCAATTACAGAGTTCAAAAGAAGAAAGAATATATAGGACGAGGTCATGGTCAACATTGTCAAAAAACAGAAATATTTCAAATAGAATAAGGATTAAGAATATAACAGTTTGGGGCAGCTGGGTATCTCAGTAGATTGAGAGTCAGGCCTAGAGAGGGGAGGCCCTAGGTTCAAATCTGGCCTCAGACACTTCCCAGCTGTGTGACCCTGGGCAAGTCACTTGACCCCCATTGCCTACCCTTACCACTCTTCCACCAAGTAGCCAGTACACAGAAGTTAAGGGTTTAAAAAAAGGGAAAAAAAGAATATGACATTTTATTTTTCAGTTAAGATGTTATTTACAACATTGGAAAGACTTTTTGTTACTTAAGAATGACAGTGGAAATCATATTGCAAGAGTATTTGAAATTAGGAAATTAAAGCAATGAGTATAACTTACTTTTTCTTGGAGTTTGTCTATGAAACCAAAATAAGATAGAAGATAAGACCTTGATAGAATGGCAGGAGTAAGTGATTTTTTTTAAGATCAGGAAAATAGGTGCATGTTTGCAAGTGTCTGAGAAGGATCTAGTGGCTAGAGCTAATTAGAATAAGGAGGGAATTATTAGACAAAGCTCATGGAAAAAAAAGAGGAAGGGAGGCAACAAAGAGCACAAGAAAAGCAATTGTTCTTGGCAAATGCCATATCTTTATCAGACATATAAACCAGAGAAGTGACAATGGATGATAAAGTAAAGGAATTTTCAATTATGGAGTAGAAGGTAAAAATTTGTTCATGATGTATGGCATAATTTTTCAGTAAAGTAGGTAAAGTTCTATCCTAATAGGAGGATATCGGAGAAGTGTATTTGTTCCATGAGAAGGGAATGTTTTGAATGCCAAATTAATAATAATAATAATAATAATAATAATAATAATCAGTTGAAGGTCTAGTTGAGAAAAGGAAAAATAAATTTATAGCAGACCAAACCAACACTGTTTCTGATCACTTTCTCCAGCAGTGTTCAGAAGTATATAGGTAGAAAATGAGCTAGATGATGAACGGGAAGGGGATTAACCCCAAACTATAATTTATTAAGGCCTAACAGCATGAAAAGGAAAGTAGAGCTTCTTCACCATGGTTTCAAAACTCCAAAAGGGAAAATAAAATTAAAATAAAATCTTGCCAAAGTAAGACCTTATTTTCTCTAAGGAAAGTAAGACTAAAACAAAAGAAAATAATTTGGGAGAACAAAGAGCAATAATGAGCCTGGACACAATGATTAGGATAAAGAATAGGTTTAAAAGGAAAAATACAGAAGGAAATTAAAAAATAGAAATAAAAACAAAAGAAATTAGAAGAAAAGGAAAACAATGATCTGAGAAAAATAAGAGTTTTGAATAATGAAAGTAGTATAATTATGACTCTTGCTGAGATCAAATTATGATTTTTGATGATTCCTATTTTATTTCTATGGATAAATAAGGTTGAGTTAATTTGAAAGGCTGATGAACTGGTTTGTTTGTGGTGATATTTCTGTATTGTGGAAAGATGACTGAGTTTGGAGTCAAAAGACTTGGTTTTGAATCCCTGTTATTATACTTTCTACCTAGATGATCTTGGGCAAGTCATTTAATAACTTTTATGGGCCATTGCTTCATCAGTATAGTGAAGCAGTCAGACTAGATAACCTGTAGCCTCATGATGCTATGAACAATAAACACTCAGGATCTATTTGAGGACAAATACCATCACTTGTCTTTGTTTGTATTCTTAGTGCTTATCAAAATGCCTGTCACATAGGAGATGCTTAATAAATATTTATGACTGACTTCCAATCACCAGAAGTATGCCCTCCTATCCCACCATCTCCAAGACCTTTAGTATCCCAATAATCAGAGACTCTGATGGATTTGAGATCCTTTTTGAAAAGACTCTTTATATCTTTGGTGCTCAAGAAATAAACCTGTTTTTAATTTTTTCCACATCAGATAATTCAAGAAATATTATAACACAGTACTACAAAGAATCTTTATATGGTTGTTGAGAAAAAATTATCCTTATCCCAATAATTTTAAAAGAATAACAATTTTTAAAAACTATGATATCAATAAAAGCTCTAAGAGACTCAAAGAAACCCAAAATGCAGTCCAATTTGATTTTATTATGGATCAAATTTGTTTTAGAAAAACATAAATAATGCATTTTCTTTCTTTGCTGGGATGTAAATCTGTTTATTTTTTTTAAAAATGTACTCACAATGCAAAACTAAATGTGTGAGGGTCATATTTACATATTCTTGTCCTCATCCTGACCTCCTTGTCTTTTCAAATTCTGCACATTCTATTTTCTTTTCTTTACTTTTTTTTTGTTGTTAAAGTTCCTTGAACAAATCTGGCTCAGGGCTGTCAGAACTAGAAAGAAATATTAAAGTCATCAATTAATAGCCAGAGAAACATGTGAGCTTTGCCTTTGTTGCTCCACTGAAGTGTCTGACCTCTATAGGTGAGAAAATATTTACATCTTCATGTACTCAAAAGTTGTGTCCTCTGTTTTGACATTGTCCACAAGGAGACCAATTAATGCCAATTATGGTATTCCTCTTTAGTGACTTGGTTACTGTACCATTAGAAACTAAATTTAGGTCATCAAGGTTACTATGAAAATTATGTATAGAACCGAAAAAAAGAAGAAGACAGATTCAAGCACTTTTGTTCATGGACTCTCTATTCAAATGAGATTTTTTTCATTATTAGGACTAATGTATAAAGTTGATTTTATAATCCAAAATCTGTATGACCTTGAAAGTTCTTCAAAACCTAACTCCTTCCTGCAGATTTCTTACAATTTGTTTCCTTCCATATCCTCAATAATACAGGAATACTGATCTTTCTCTGACTCTCCCATTTCCCTGCTTCCACCTCTGAGTTTCCTGGCTTCCTTCAAAAACCAACCTCCTTAACACTGTTAGCACCATCTTTCTGAAATTAATTGCTGTTTCCATTCTCTATCTTATGTATGAACATAGATATTTGAGTATTGACTCTCCCATTAGAATGCAAGTTCTTTGAAAGTCCAGACCATGACTTTGTTTATAGTTGTTGTATGCAGGAGATTGTGGCACTTAGTAAGAACTTAATACATTCTTGCTGATTGATGATATGATGGAGGAATATTAAAAGGATTAAAGTTGATATTAGAGGAGCAATCAGAGAAGAACCATGAGGAGCAATCAGAGAAGAACCATTACCATATAGTTATACTTCAAACTCTCTTGAGGTTTTAAAGGATAACCTTATTAATGAAGATTATAATTCCTCTGCTCAAAAATTTAACTCTTGAGGCTATCTGATGCTTTTCCATTTACAAGCAAGATAGTCATTCACATCGATTAAACTTTTAAATTTTAAATATAATCTGCTTTTTCAGGCATCAAAATATTAATTTATGACAAAATTCATATATATATGTATATATATATATTTTTTTTTACCAATAAACCCTTACTTTCCATCTTGGAATCAATACTGGGCATTTGTTCTAAGGCAGAAGAACAGTAGGGACTAGAAAATGAGAGTTAAGTGATTTGCCCAAGGTCACACAGGTAGGAAGTATTTGAAGCCAAATGTGAACCCAGGACCACCCATCATTAGGCTTGGCTCTCAGTCCACTGTCTCACCTAGCTGCTTCCTTTACCAATGAATTTATTTTTTATTTATTGAAAAAGTATTTTTTAAATTTCTTTGTGCACACTAAACTGTCTATTTGACTGATAGTCTCATATCAATAAATGAAGAGACTAATTTTTCTTATCTTTTGGTAAAACTAGAAATAATATGTGCCAGTTGCATTAATGGATATTATGCCTGGATAGAAGGAAAAACTCAGATATCTGGGTAAAAATCCTTTCTATATCATTCCCAACAAGTGTTCAATTAGCTTTCATTTAAAAATCTCTATTTAGGGGGAATACACTTACTCCTAAAGAAGGTCATTCTATTTTTTAATAGTTTAAATATTTAGGAAAATTTTCCTTAGACCAAACCAAATTTTGCCTCCCTGAAATGTCAACTCATTTATCATCATTTATCATCATTTAACATCATTTATCATTTATCATTAGTTGTGTCATTTGAAACTTATCAGAATAAGTTTACTTACGCTTCTACATGATAATTCTTCAGAAAAAAGTACGCAGAGGCAGAGATCATGCTAAAGCTTAGGCCTTCTCTGCTGCTGTACTACTATTTTAAAAAGATATTACTTGGTGAAAATTGTGTACATTCACACTGTGGATCATGGCCAAGTTAAAAAGGAAATGGATCTTTTTTCTGGATGAGACACCTTTGTATTGTACCTCTCCTTGTGTAACACAGTGTGTAACTGATTGTGAAACACCTATTTTGATTTTTTTAAATTGAATTATTGTGTTTCCTTGTATGTGCAATAGAGTATTTGAGTTTTCTTTTTTCTCTCATTTTTTGTACTTAAAGCACATTACCAGGATTATTTTGTTTTTTTGTTTGTTTGTTTGTTTTACACTACAGTAAGTTTAGAATGTCCATTATACCTAATGTCAATGCTTGCCCAAAAGCTTTAGACTATGGAAACCTGCCATTGATTATTAAATATTATGAGACTTTGATTAATAATTGTGTCTGATTCCAGGAGAAGGTATCACAAAAGAGCCACTATACAGTGCCAAGGAGCACAAAATTAACCTGCACAGTGCCAAAGAGAACAAGGTCAAGGAGACCAACCAATCCTAATGGGACTGATGAGATTCTGCACCAAGACAGTGGACTTGAACTTATTTTAGGGTTCAAGGAAGCAGCTGTTTGCAAAGTCAGATACAGGATTCCCTCATGCCAAATCCAGATGACTGCCAAGTACCTCAGTTTGACTGCCATTTTGGTTCCCCTATCCCTGAGTGCAAAGATAAAATCAGACCAGAGAATGCTATTTTGCTTCTGATACAAAATCTAGTCCTTTTTTCTCTTCCTTTCATAGTATAAGGATGATATTATAAGTACTGTTATATTAGTTTAGAGATAAGAAATGAAGAAACTGGCTTGAGAAAGAATTGGAGTTTGAAGCAGAGCTGATACTGTGTCAATTTCAAATGTTGACAATTGTAATCAGTTTTCTGTGACAGTTACTCTCTCTGGGTGTGGTGGTAGCAGTTGGTCTCTGGCAGTTGGCAGAGTCACAGACAGGGATTCACTCTCTCAGGGCTGGAGGAGATAACATCTTTGCCTTTCTCTCTCTCTCTCTCTCTCTCTTTTTCCAGAAGGAGCTTAGTTTTTTCTTTTTCCAACTTGGGAAACACTCTTGACTATCTTTTGCAGTTTTTATAGATTGATTTAACTCTGAGAAGAGCAAAGAAAACCCTGATCTTTGGTTTGGACTCTGAGTCTGGCTCAGAGTCCTAACTTGATTCTTGTTGAGTCTCAACCAGCTCCAGCTAGCTTTTGTTATTTTTGCAACTTGAAGGTGAATTTAATAATTATAAGGATGATAGTGGTAGTTTTATTTAGGATAGTATAAATTTGGGTTATTCAGATCAGGAAGGATTAGTGTAGCCTGTGAAATATAGGAGAAGTAGTTCCTTGTGGAACCAGGGAGTTGTATTTGGGTGGAATTAGAATCTTTAGAGTTAGAAATCCTTTTTAACCTTATATATTTCAATAAATATTTTATTTTTCATGACAAGAGTTTCTTTAGCAACATTGTGCCTGACCCTGAAAAGAAGTTCATTTATGAGTTTCACTTCATTTTATCACTGAAGAAACTTTTGATTAAGCTATCAAAGGTATCTGAATAGTTTTGAACATATATTTGCATAGTTTTCCTATTTATTTTTATAGCTATCTTTTTATTTTTACAATAGTATGGCAATTTTCTGTAGTCCTGGCTGCTGATTGAGTAAGTGCATAATTGCTACTTCAGGCTTGTGGGACATAAATCACTTCAATCGGACCCTGATTCAAAAACCTGTTATGGGCTTATTTTTTCTTTACTTAGAATTGTTATACATGAGACTTTGGTATATTATGTTTCATTCAGAAGTTATTTTTTTCTTTTATTCTTTGGAATTTTTGATGGTTTTGATTTTCTTTTAACAATTGATTCATATAGCTCATAACTCATCCATGCATCCCAGGGTGATCCAAGTGTTACTTAACACCGGCCTCGGGGTGGGGACTGTATTATTGTCATAAAATTCTAGATTTATGAAAATTTTTCTTGTTTGAGAATAATTTTAGGATAAGAAACTTGCTATCTCCCCAAATCAAAAAAGTGAACTATTTGTAGAAGGCACCATAAAGAAGCCTGCAAAAAACCACACACTGAACTTTGGGAAGTAGGGGATTGAACTGTGTGCATTTATTTTGAATGTACCATCTTATGCCAAAGGGGATTGCCCTCTAATCAGCTTTTTGTCAATGAGCCTAACAATGATTGGTTTTGTTATCTTTCTCTTTTATTTCTCTCTTATCCCCAAATTATTATAATTTCCCTTTAGTGCAATGTTGTCTATACTTCTAGTTTCAGATCTTTAGAGATATAAATTGGTTATGTGTACTAATTCATTGATGAAGCTAGGCATGTAAATCTGGGAGATTTCTACATGCTCGTTTTCCAGTGGAATCACAGTGGTAATTGTGTAATTAGAATCTGCTCCCCAGAAATATAAATCCAGCATCCCATTTTCATTTTCACATTATGTCCTTATGTTTTAGAGATAAAGTTTTTTTGTAGCTCTGCCCCTCTCTCTTTTCCCATGAATGTGGCTGGGAAAACTTTCGTTACTAAAGCTTTTACTTTTGTCCTTTTATTTCTCCTACTTCAATTGATTATTAATAAATATTATACAATATAATACTTAAAGTTATTGGATATTAATTTTAATCTTAAACTGATATAGGCTAAATAGTCCCAAATATGTCAATCAATGACCAAAAGGTACAATCTTAAGGCCTTTCTATATTCTGACTACCCTCTTCTGAAAACACTCTAATTTATCATGTAATTTCTTAAACATAGAGAGCAAGATTGAACAGCGGCAGGTTATACACCAAGATGGGAGGACGAGGCTCCATCTCACAACACAGAAGCCTCAACCTGGCAGCACAGGGTTGGGTTCCACTAAAGGCCAAGAGCAAGGCCTCACCCAGTCCTACACGTCAAATGAGGCCCTCCCCTCCATGGCAGCAACCTTGAATAAACCACCAACAAGCCTCACCACTAGTAAGTTCAACAGGGAGGCCTCAACAAAACCAAAGTCCTACAAGTGGACCCCGTGCGCAGTGGTGTCAATGATCAAAGCCCCCATTGTGAAAGGCAGAGTCCCCTTTGGGGCAAGTCAGTAGCAGGCCTGGTTGTAGTAGAAGCAAGGCCAGAAGCAAGGCCTCATCCAGACCTACACTTCCAGAGAGGCTTGACCCTAGGAAGTGTCAGCACCTTAACCGTGCATAGGATTCTGGTGCTGCCCCAGCTTCACTAAAGATCAATAGTGAGACCCCAACTCCAGAACAAACCAACAGCAAGGCCCCACACCTGTGCTAGGAAACAGAGATTTCCACTGTGCAAAGCAGCAGCAATGTCCCATAGTGGTACAAGCCAAGCAGAAAGGCTCCAAAGATCATGGAAACTAGAAGCAACATCCTGAGTCCCTCAAGAAGAAAATTAAGGCAGTTCCTTCTCCAGCTTAGGAAGGGAACCTAACTTTAATATACATTGAAAAGTTATACAATAAACTAGAAAAATAAGCAAAAACAAAGCAAAACAAAATATTAACTATGGAAAATTATTCTGGTGGACATTGAGGATGAAGACAAAAACTTATAACAGAAAAATACCAAAATGACTACAACTTGGGAAGTGAATGAAATGCTAGAAAAATTAGAGTTAGAAACCTGAACAGGGATAAAAATGAATACACTTTCTTCTCAGAAGTGCATGGTTCACATACAAAGATTGACCAAGTACTAGGGCATAGAAATATTGTTAAAATGCAAAAAAGCAGAAAATGCAAATTTTTCAGATCATAATGCTATAAAATTATAATTAATAAGGGTCCATGGAAAGGCAAATATAAAAATAATTGGAAACTAAATAATCTGATTCTTCAAAACTGGTGGGCCAAAAAAGAAATCATAGAAACAATTATAGACTTCATTAAAGAGAATGACAATGAGGAGAAGCATATCAAAACCTATGGAATATAGCCAAAACACTACTGAGGGAAAATTTTATATCTCTGAGTGTCTATAGCAATAAAATTGAGAGGGATGAGATCAATGAATTGGGCTTGCAACTTAAAATTTTTTTTAAAGAACAAATGAAAAATCCCCTGATAAAAACTAAATTGGAAATCCTAAAAGTTAAAGGAGAAATTAATCAAATTGAAAGTAAAAGAAGTATGGAACTAATAAATAAGGCTAGGAGCTGGTAGTTTGGAAAAACAAATTAAATAGATAAAGTACTGGTTAATTTAATAAAAAAAAAAAGAAAGAAGAGAATCAAATGGACAGTATCAAAGATGAAAATGGTGATCTCACATCTAATGAAGAGAAAATTAAGGTAATTATTAAGAACTATTTTGCCCAATTATATGGCAATAAATATGACAATCAAGGTGAAATGGGTGAATATTTACAAAATATAAATTGCCTAGATTAACAAAAGAGGAAATAGAATATTTAAACAATCCCATCTCATAAAAAGAAATTAAACAAGCAAGCCATCAAGAACTCCCTAAGAAAAAAATGCCAGAGCCAGAGGGATTCAAGTGAATTCTATCAAACATTTAAAGGACAACTAATCCCAATACTATACAAATTATTTGACAAAAGAAGCAAAAAATGAATCTTATCAAATTCTTTTTATTACACAAATATGACATTGATTCCAAAACCAGGCAGACCAACATCCCTCCCCCACCTACTGCTCTGAGACCCACTATAGGAATCTGGCCAACTCAGATCCAAGAGTGAAGGCTGCAACCACATAGAGTACCTTGGTACCACCATGGGAAGTTCAAGGCTCTGACCAGACAGCTGGCAGGGAGACAACTGACAGAAGGAAGGGAGGAGAACAAAGGTAAGTACCCTTAAGTCTCCATATCTTTACTTTCACCTTCAGCCTCTGCTGGCAGCTAGGAAAGATCTGTCCTCAGGGCATAGTATTATAACTGGTCAGCCACATCATTCTAATCCAGTTAATAAGCTGAGCATAAAACAAGCCCCTTCAGGGCAGAAAAGCCTAAACTTACAGATCCAACAAATAAACTGAATAACAAGAATATAACCAATAAAGAGGGGGAAAGAAGGAAATAATATGAGTAAGAAGCAGAAAAAGGAAAAAAGAAATGAAAATTGAGAGCTTCTATTCAGGGAATGAACAAAGCACAAATGGAACAGAGTAGGAACAAGGAATACCACACAAAATCTCAGGAAGTCCAGTGAAATGGACTCATGTTCTGGAAGAACTCAAAACACAGTTCAAAAGACAATGAAGAGAACTTAAAGAAAATTGGGAAAATAACTTTAAAAAGTAAAGTAGATCATCTGGAAACAGAGGCACAAGAACTAAAATAAGAAAATAGTGTCTTAAAGCCAGAATTGCGGGCACCTGGGTAGCTCAGTGGATTGAGAGTCAGGCCTAGAGTCTGGAGGTCCTAGGTTCAAATCTGGCCTCAGATACTTCCCAGCTCTGTGACCTTGGGCAGGTCACGTGAGCCCCATTGCCCACCCTTACCACTCTTCCACCTAGACGCCAATACACAGAAGTTAAGAGTTAAAAAAAAAGCAAGAATTGACCAGCTTGAAAATGAGGCAAAGAAAGTAAAAGCTAAAAACAATGACCTACAAAAAAAATAGATCAAAAGGAAAAGGAGGTTCAAAAACTTAGGGATAAAACACAGTCTTGAAAAATTAGAAGTGACTTCACAAGGCAGAAAGAATCTATAAAACAAAATCAAAAATATGAAAAAATTGACGACAATGTGAAACACCTAATTGATAAAACAACAAACCTGGAAAATAGATCCAAGAAATACAATTTAAGAATTATTGAGCTTCCAGAAAATCATAACCAATGAAAAAGTCTGGACATCATTTTAAAGGAAATTATTCAAGAAAACTGTTCTGATAATCTTAAGCAAGAGGGTAAAGTGGAAATTGAAAGAAGCCACAGATCACCTCTTGCATTAAATCCCCAATTGTCAACACCCAGGAATGTTATAGCCAAGTTCAAGAACTTTCAAACCAAGGAAAGGATATTATAAGATGATAAACTTAAAAAATAATTCAGATATCATGGAACCACAGTCAGGATTACACAGCACCTGGCTGCATGCACACAGAAGGATTGGAAGGCATGGAATATAATATTCCAGAAAACAAGGGAACTGGGTCTACAACCAACAATCAAGTATACAGTAAAACTTACTTTATTCTTCCAGGAGAAAGTATGGTTATTAATAAAAAATGAAGATTTCCAAGCATTTCTGAAGAGAAGATTGAACTTAAACAGAAAATTTGATGCCCAAATATAGAACTCAAGAGAATCACCAAAAAATAATTAAGAAAAAACATTGAGGGCCCCAATAAGTTCAAATGATTTGTATTTCTATATGAAAAGATGATATTGGCTACTCTTAAAAATTGTTATTATCATCAGGGTAGATAGAAGAAGTATACCAAGAGGTTAGGGTGATAAACTGTATAGGATGATATGTCAATATATATATATAAACTAGGTTAAAAAAGAGGATAATACTTTGAGATATTGGAAAAGGGATAAAATGGGGTAAATATATATATTTAATAATGAAGCACACCAGGGATGGAGGAGAAGACCAATACAATGGAAGGGAGGAAGAGGTTGAACATAGATAATACTTAAGTCTTATGGTAATTGGGATTGGCTCAGAGAGGGAAGAACAGTCAGATCCATTTGGGCAGAGAATTGTATTGTGCCCTATAGAGAAGTAGAAAGGTAATAAATGGACTGGTGTGGAGAGGAGCAATACAAAGGAGGGTGAGGTTGGGTAGTCTTTTAAAAGGCACTCTAATAATAGGGGAATAAATAAGAAGGGAGGGGTGAGAATGGGAGTAACATTAGGGAGGGGAAAAGGGGGAGAATGACTAAATGAGAAAAGTTGAAGGGATAAGAGGGATAATAGAAAAGGTATAATCAAAGGAGGAAGTCAAAATGGAGGGGAATACACAATATTCTTAACTGTGAATTGAATGGGATGAACTCACCCATAAAAAGGAAGCAGATAACAGAATGGATTTAAAAAAGAATCCTACCATATGTTGTCTATAAGAAACTCACTTCATGCAGGTAGACATATACAGGATAAAGGTAAGAGGATGGAGCAGAATTTACTGGGTTACAACTGAGACAAAGAAGGTAGGAGTAGCAATTATGTGTTCTCAGACAAAGCTAAAGCAAAAATAGATCTTATTAAAAGAGATAAGGAAGGTAATTACATCTTGATAAAAGGCAGTATAAATAATGAAGAAATATCAGTACTCAACACATATGAACTATATGGTATAGCACTCAGATTTCTAAAGGAGAAAGTAAAGGTGCTTAAGGAGGAAATAGATAGTAAAACCATACTAGTGGGGGACTTCAACCTTCCCTATCAGAACTAGATAAATTGAAACAAAAAATGAATAAGATAGAAGTGATAGAGGTGAATGAAATGTTAGAAAAATTATTGCTAATAGATGTCTGGGAAAAAACAAATTAGGATAAAAAGGAATATATAGATACCTTCTTTTTGCACTATATGGCACATATACAAAGAATGACAATGGTACTAGTGCATAAAAACATTACAAACAAATGTAGGAAAACAGAAATCATAAATGCAATTTTTTCAGACCATAATGCAATAAAAATCATAAACAACAAGGTCTTATGGAAATGCAAAATTAAAATTAATTGGAAATGAAATAATCAAATTCTTCAAAACTGGTGGGTCAAAGAACAAAATCTGAAACTCTATATTAAAGCAGTAACCATGAAAATGGTGTGATTCTGGCTAAAAAACATAATGATGGATCAATAGAATAGATTAGGTACACAATTCTTAGTAATAAATGACCATAGCAATTTAGTGTTTAATAAAGCAGAAGATACAAACTTTTGAGATAAGAGCTCACTGACAAAAAACTATTGTAATAATTGGAAAATGGAATAGTAGAGACTGGGAATAGACCAACATCTCTCACCTTATGCAAAGTTAAGGTTAACATGGGTATATAATGTAGATATGAGGAATGAAAATCACAAGCAAAACAGGGCATCCTGGAATAGGGTACCTGTCAGATTTATGCATAAGGGGAGAACTTATGAACAAATAAGAGATAGGGTCATTATAGGATGAAAAATGGATAATTTTGATTATGCTGATTTAAGAGATTTTGTACAAAACAAAAGCAATGTAACCAAAATTAGAAGGAAAGTAGAAGCTGTAGGAAAATTATTATAGCAAATATCTCTGACGAAGGTCACATTTCTTTAATATATAAGAAATTAAGTCAAATTTATACAAATAAAATTTATTATTCAATTGATATCAAGTGCATGAGCAGGTAATTTTCAGATGAAGAAATCAAAATCATTTATAGTCATATAAATTAGTCTAAATCATTAATGATTAGAGAATTATAAATTAAAACAAATTTGAGGTACCACCTTATACCCATAAGGTTGACCAACGTAACAAAAAAGGAAAATGATAAATGCTGTAAAGAATGGGGGGTGGGATACTAATGTTAGCAGAGTTGTGATTTAATTCAACCATTCTGGAGAACATTTTGGAACTTTACCTAAAACTACATAATACCCTTTTGGACCCAGCAACACCACTACCATTTCTATATCCCAAAGAGATTTAAGGAAAAAAAAGAACCTATCTGTACAAAAATGTATTATGTATTACAGCTCCTTTTATGGTGGCAAAGAACTGGCAATTGAGTAGCTGTTCATTAATTTGACAATGACTGAACAAGTGGAATATGATTTTAACAGAATGCTATTTTTCTCTAAGAAATGACTAGCAGGGTAATTTCAGGAAAAACCTGGAAAGACTTTAAAGAACTGATGCAAAGTAAAGTGAACAGAACCAGAAGAACATTGTATACAGTAACAATAATATTTTAGATGAAAAATTGTGAATGAACTAGCTGTCCTCAGTTACACACTAATCCAAGATAATTTCAGTCTCATGATGAAAAATGCCATTCACCTCCCAAAAAAGAAGTGTGGAGTCTGAAAGTAGACCAAAATGTATTA
The DNA here is from genome assembly GCF_016433145.1 of Gracilinanus agilis. NCBI lineage: Eukaryota > Metazoa > Chordata > Mammalia > Didelphimorphia > Didelphidae > Gracilinanus > Gracilinanus agilis. Next base: position 400,852,875 of record NC_058133.1, on the reverse strand, counting down.
TATTTTTTCTTCTTCTTGTTCTTCTTCTCTTTATATCCTCTCTAATTCTGTTTGTTCATCTATAAATAAATAAGTTTAAACAAGATAAATTCTAAATTGGCCACACTCTTTGAATCTATGATTTTATGGGGGGAAAAGAATTATCAGGATATTTTTATTTGTCTTTTAAATTTTCCAATAAGTTTTTCCAAATAAAATCTTAAGAAATTGCTCCATTAGTATTTCAATAGGTCTAAATATTGAAAATATGTTTGGCCTATAATTTCCTACTATTAGAACTGTGCAAAAATAGAATATCCTTCTTCTCATGACTATAGGAAAATATGTGAGATATAGAAGCAACAACAAAAAATAAAAAAGATAAAGAAGGATAAATCATTTGGAGGTCTTTAAAAAGGACAGATATGAATTTCTAGGGATGGTATAGCACAGATAACTTTTTTAAACAAATGATGAATGAAATGTGGAGTTCCCTTCTGTTTGTGAGACTAATTGATTCTAAATAATAAGGAACATTTTTATTATTTTAGGAAATTGAAGCCTTCTAAGAGGCTTTATCATGTTTTTTTAACTGAATTATGGAACATTTAATTGTGATTCTGCATGAAGAATTTATATATAAGTGTGTAAAAATTTGCTAGCAATACCATAATAGATACATAGTGGTCTGAACTACTTTGGCAACTAGCTTTTGATAAAATATCCTCTAAGGTAGATTTACTTTTATTGGCAAATCATAGTTAGAAAGAATTTAAATTTAATTTTTGTTAATCTTTCTATATAATTTTCATTTCTCAAAATATACATTTCCTTCATAACCTCATAGAAATATCTCTAATAAGTAGATGAGGGGCAGCTGGATAGCTCAGTGGATTGAGAGTCAGGCCCAGAGATGGGAGGTCCTGGGTTTAAATCCAAACTCAGACACTTCCCAGCTGTGAGACCCTGGGCAAGTCACTTGACCCCTATTGCCCACCCTTACCACTCTTCCACCTATGAACCAATACACAGAAGTTAAGGGTTAAAAAAAAGAATAAGTAAATTAGAGGGAAGGTTGGTGATTCAGCAGATTGAGAGCTAGGCCTAGAAATGGACATTCCTGAGTTCAAATTTGACTTCCTAACTATATGACCCTTAGCAAGTCGCTTAATCTCCATTTCCTATCCCTTAACACTCTTCTACCTTAGAACCAATACATAGTATTAATTCTTAAATAGAAGGTAAAGGTGTTTTTTTAAAATAAGTAAATGAATGAAAACATCTACACACAAGTATATGCACAGAGAACAAAACTAACCAACATATTGACAGAGCTTAACAGTGTTTATACTGTGTCCCATACAGATTGTTCACCAGCTGTACAAAGAAAGGAAGTAGGGGGCATGCTTTCTTTTTGTTACTGGTTTCCATAGGGATTATGTACCTTGTGCTGGTTACTCTCTTCTGTGAAGATGAAATTAACTCTACCCTGCCCATTTTTAGATTTAATCACCAAAAACATACACACCCCACTTATCCTTATGTATGGGGAGGTCTGAGACCCACATGTGCAAAAGTGGGTGACAAATCAGAAATGACTCACTGCCCCCTGGGCAGTCCTAAGCAAAGCTTTAGCTATAATTGGTACATGTAAAGTGGGAGGAAAGCCCAGGAAGTGATGAAAGGAATAGTCTTTATAAATTATAAGAACCTCCTGTGAAGAGGGGTCTTTCCCCTTCAACTTGACCCTGCAGGAGCTCTGGCTGAGGATTGAGGACTGTTTTCACTTTTAACTACCATGTAGGTGAGTGAAAAAGGCTGACTCCCTTCCTTGGCTTTCCTGGAGGTACCAGCCTCTGGAGGGGCCCCTCATCTGGGAGGAGGTCTTGTGGCTAAGACCCTTGTTAATTGACCCTTGGGTCCTCTGGCTGGGGCTTCCGGAGCCCAGCTGGAGTAAAGCCAGGGCTTGAGCACATAGATTGTTAAACTAGATCTCTTATTCTGCCCTCTTCTCATATCTCTACTTTCAATCTTTCCCTCTATTTTATAAATAAATTGCTAAAAAATCATTTGGAATTGAGATATATTAATTACTGGCAACCACACTCTTATATATTCAGTCCAACCATAAATTTATCCTTTACACTTCCCCATTCTACACCTAGACTAAAAGTATGAAAATTAAAAAAAATAATTAAATTGGTATCATTTACTTTTACATCACCTAATGTCTTCCTGTCACTTCCTTTTACTCTCCCAGAATTATCCCTTAGGATAAAGAATTTTTTTAAAATATAAAGAAGAGAGAAAAACTCAATACTTATCAATATGTTCATGAATGCTGACATCAATAAAAATAATAATATGACTATATATTCTGTATTCTACAACTAAGAATCCATCACCTCTTCTAAGGAGTTGGAAAAAGTACCTTCTCATATCTTTTCTTTGGGACAAAAAAACCTTTGAGGTTCATTTTTTTAAAAATTGTTTTGTCGTTTTTCTTTCCATTTACATTATTGTAGTCATTATTTTTCAAAGCTTTTTTACTTTATTTCGCATCAATTTACATAACTTTTTCCATACTTATTTATATATTTCATATTTATACTTTATATGTAACAAAAATATCCCAGTACATTCATATTCCACATTTTTTAGCAATCATCTCGATCAATGGAATCTATTTGTTTCCAGTTCTTTGCCAGAACCATCACACAAGATGCTCCTATAAATATTTTGGATTTTATAGAACTCTTCTTTTTATCAGTGACCTTTTTGGTCTCGTGTATAGTGGCTTTCTGACCTTATGTACAGCATTTTATCTGTTTTGTTTAAATAATTTTAAATTACTCCCCAGAACAGTCATATTAATTCGTAGCTCCATGAATAAATACATCAGTTTGTCTGCCTTTCATTTTGGGAATCTCGTCATTTTTTTTATTTAATTCTAAATTTATTTTCAAAATGGTTGACTGATTTGCAGATCCATCACCAATGCACTAGTATACCTATTTTGTCTGTCTTGGCTGATAAACAAAGCAGTGTATAGAATGATAAGCAGAGTTAACAAGACCTGTGTTCAAATCAGATCTCAGGATCCTATTATTTATGGGACCCCAGGAAAGTTTTTTTTTTTAATGTCTGAGTTAACAGACTGAGGAAGAGGCCAACACTCAGTTAACAAGGTCCAGGTGAATTCAGCATGAGCTGGAGGAATCTAAGGAGCAGGCTGGCATAGCTGAATCATAGGTAAATAAGCTGAGAGCCAAGAGTCAGAATACAGGGAGCCGGAAAACAAAAAATAAGAATCTCCAGCTATTCATTGCCACATTGCTCAGAAGCACATCTGCAATGAACATAAATGTCACATTCAAATATTCCAAAAAATAAACATCGAGAATAATATATTTTTTCAAATTTCCTCTCATTTAAAATAGAGATAATAACATTTATTTCCCAGGATTATTATAAGGATACAATGAGAATATTTGTGAAGAACTTAGCATAATGCCTCACACATAGTAAATGATTAATACTATATACTCGTTTCCCATCTTCCATCTTATCTTTTGACAATCCCTTCAACACTAATATCATCTTTTGTTATATTTGTTGATTTTCTGGATATGAGATAAAATTTCTGATTTGTTTTTATTTTAATTCCTTTTATTGTTAGTGACATGAAACAATTTTTCATATAATCCTTATGAGTTTGCAATTCTTTTGGGAAATGTGCTCATCCTTTGACAGATTATCCATTGCAGGATGATTTTTTTACTTACTTATATTTGTTCTATATATATTGGATATCATACCAATATCAAAAACATCAAAGGTAAATTTTTTCCCCAACTAGCCCCTTGCTTTCTTATTCTAGCTGTATTGATTTTGCTCATGGAAGCTTTTTAATTTCATGAAATTAAAATAATTTGTATTAGCTTTTGATAATTTTTGCAATCTCTTATGTATAGTTATGAGTTACTCAAAGAAATCTATAAACACTATTTCAAGTATCTTAGAACACTGAAATTTATCTACTCCTTTGATCTTTAATACTAGATTTTATTAGCATAATTAAACATTTCAATTTTAAGATCATGTGATTAAATAAACAATTATCAGTTAAGTATCTGTTATATACACAAAATCGTGGTAGAGTTTTGGATGTAAAGATGAAAAATAATATACTCTCTATATTCAAGATGGCTATAGTTTAATAGTGGGGTGTACTATATACAGTGTAGTTAAAACTGCTACTAGAGTTTGTGGACTTAATTCTGATGTTTTTGTTTTTTATGATAGTCTTTCAAAATGACCTTGTTTTCAAAATAATCACGTCCTTAATTCTGTTTATATCACTTCAATCCTCAACATGCTTTAATGGAAGGCAAGGAAATACTCTTGCCTACAAAATAAAGTTGAGATGCTTTATCTTATCATTTAAGTGCCTCCACAGTCTGGCAACACTCTACCTTTCAAAGTTCATCAAATACAATATATGTCCAAAGACTGTCTTGGCCATACTTGATTATATCTTGCCCTGTGTTCAGGTCTCACAATTTTATTTCTTTCTAAGCTTTTTTAATATGGTAGTCTGGTTCTGAGATGATCCCACCTTTACTCACTGAAATCTTATTTTTCCTTTAAATCTTAACTTAAATGTTGAGTCCTTTACCGTCTTGTCTGTTTTAGTTATATCTTTATTCAATACTGCAAGCTTGATATAAAAAGGTATCATTTGTTATATCAATTTTGCATCTCTCCAAGAAATTACTACAGTGTTCTATATACAATAGGAGCTTAATATGCCTTTAATTGAATTTGCAATCAGAACATTGAGGTAAACTTCTGAAATCCAAAGACTATGAAATAATAAGTAATTCCTAGATATCATGAAGCCTATATTTCCTATGCTCTGCTGGCTGCACATGATGGACAGCTCTGATATTAAAAGGTCCTCCTTTAATTTCTGTGACATGTAATCTCATCAGTTAGGACCCTGTATATTGGCCATTATAGATGTTACATTTGTTTCTGTCAAATTATAATTGCTATTGGAGGGCTTCACTGTGTTCTCCATAAAATGCTGCAACACTTCACCCAAGAAATAAAAAAAATTCTAGGAGACAGATGGTATGGATTTGTAATAGGATTCTCTTCTCAGGCTGTTCATTCCATTCATGAAAGTTTTTCTTTGCATATAGCTGATTATAAAGCAAAAAAAAAAGTGCTTGTAATAATTTCATGAATTCATTGAATGGTTTCCTTTAAAAGGAAGAATGGTAACTGAGAAATATAATAATGCTATAAACCTGGGTTCCACATTCTGCCAGGAGAAGAGCACCATTCTATTCAGGGATCTCTATGTCTTTTTGCTTGTTACAAACAAAATCACTTTGATAAGAATCCTGGGATTTTTTTTAACTGGCATCAAGCTCATCAATATTCCAGAGACCAGTCACTTAAGCCCCAGGGTCTTCTCAGGTTGTAGGGTGGAGGTCATGTTCAATTGCTTATTGGAGCACTTGCTAAATGCATTATACTGCCAATAGTGATCCTTCTTTAATGGGTTTCCACCCTCATCTTCAGTAGGATGCTGTATCATGAATTTGTAATAGTTAAGGGACAAACAGATCTTCAACTTAATGGAAAGCTAATGCTATAACACTGTTCTAGAAATCACTGTAGCATGATCTTTGTAAACTCAACAGGTACAAAAATGCCCAGAAACCCAAGGGAAATAATATTATACTGCCTAGCAGTGACCCCTAGCATAGCACACTATCTCTTTCAATCCTTCTTAGGAACCAGAACAGTTCCAGTGAGTTAGCAAAGCCTCACTGGATGAAAACCAAACATATTTTTCAACGAAGCACAGAATGGAATGGAATATCCCTTATGCCTGGTGGTAAGGGCATCCGTGAGTTTGAAGGTTTTATGGAAGGAAAGCACATAGACCATGAATGGTTTACAGTAGGTTGGATTTATTGTAAGTATATTCAGATGAGATTAGGCATTTAGCACTTTCTACAGAGGTTGAAGGAGGAAACGGGTCATCAGCTTTTATATTCTTCACTCCAAAGTTCTGCTTTTTGTCTCAGGCTGTGGGGGTTGTATTCTGGTTTCTTATTTTTAGATGGAGTGGATATAAGAAATAGGACAAAGATCTCACTCTGAAATGACCTACTTTCCTCTGATACAGAAGCATTTTACACTTTGAGGGAGGCTTGGATTGAAAAGCAACACCAGTCATCATCATATGACCTTGATTAGGGATTTTATTGCTGTCATCTTAAGGGGCTTCATCCTCCAAGGCGGGTTAGGGAAAGAGCTGGGGTGATATCAAAGTGGGTGGCAGCAGCCCAGAAAGTGCAATGTTTGAAGCATTGGCATTAATTCATTTGTGCATAAAGCAGAGTTCAAATCTCCCTCTCCTCGAAGCAAGTTCACCTACTGGATGATACAGCTTGGGTCACCCATCGTGTTCTTTTAAGAAAAGATCTACAAAGCTCCCCCATGATAAGGTGAAAAACAAATTTCCATATTGCTCTCCAAAATGGTTATATCAGTTAATAATAAAATAGAATAAAGTCTAGCTGCCATAGGAGAAGATGGAATGGAAGAATAATGGGGTAACGTGGAAAAGAGGATTGCCTCAAACTCTAAAATCTAGCAAAGCTGGGTAGGTGTTGACAGGAACATGAGATAACAGCCCGTATTCTGAAGGAGAGAAAAGGCAAATGGTACTGACTCACTATAACCCTGAAAGCAGTTGGAGAGAAAAAAAATTGATTTAACATGACAAGAACGAAGAGTTTTTATATACTCATTCCTCCAAATAAGCCTAACCATGTGAAACTTGAGTGCTGGAGAGATAAAATAAAACTTAAGACTGAGTAACTGATTTGCAGATTTAACTATAAAATGCACCCTTTGAGACTGGTTCAATATAGGCCGTTAGTGAGCTAGTCCCCCGGGGAAAGGGATGAGTGCTATTTTTTGGAGTACAGTTAAAACTGTAGAGAACAGCTAGGGTAGTCATGCATCATCTGCCTGGGAATGCTGCCATTTTGGATGGAGAAGAGGAAACTAAGGTGGATGACTGTGTCCATGGTAGGATGAACAAAGGTACCTCAGGAGAGTAAAGAAGAGCTATAGTAAGTCTGTGGAGAAGGAGAGTAGGTAACTCATTACTTGCTGGGACTATAGAAGAGCTTCAGGGGGCAAGCAATATTATTTAAATAAAGGAGATCCAAAGGGGATCTCCATACAATGATGGAGAACATACCATTTGCCCCATTACTGTCAGGATAGAACAATAAGCCTTAGATATGATTCAGGAGGAAAGTTATTTTCTATGGATTTATATGCAAACCCTATCTAATTCTATTAACTTATAAATAAAATTATATAGATTGGGAGCATTTTGGAACTGCGTACTTCTAGGGAAAGTTAATAACTACCCTCAAGGAGAGACATATACTATATTCTTGAATAATTTTGGAGAGAAGTAATAGGTAAATGATTTATTTGTTTCACAGGGAACAAAGAAGTATAGAATTATCTGATTACCACTTCATTTTGTTCAAGAACAAGAAAAATATTTCCTCCATTATGCTTTAATCTTGCTCTATGTATTTATCCACAATCCTACTAGTTAACCCCCCAAAATAAAAGGCATAATGAAAGATCCCATATGTGCAAAATTATTTATTATATATTATTTGGAGGAATACAGAATTAAAAGCAAAATGGGTTCCTATTTATTAAGGAATATCTAAATAAATTTTGATATATGAATATCATCACAAAAAGCATTCATTAAGCAATTTTTCTATGCCAAGCTTTGCTAAAGACTGAAAATAAAATCAGATAAATCTTTTTTCAAAGAGCTCCCAATATAATGAGGAAAAATATGCAAACAAGTATGTACATAAAAGTTATACATAGTGTAAATGTAAGGTAATTTCAGAAGGAATAGGCCACAGAGACTGAGATTCTTATAGAAAATAAATTTGAGCTGAGACTTGATGGAAGCCATGGCTTCACAAAAAGTTTAGTAAAGTCTACTTTCTTCTTAGTAGACCATAGATATTCAATGAAGATTACGTTGTTAGATCAGGCCAATGTGTGGTTTTGCTTAACTGTTACAAGGGGAGGTTCTATTGGGGGAAGTCCCTGGTAAATTGTAATGATATTCCTTTATTAAATTTTTTTCAATTATATTTAGAAACAATTTTTAATAATTGTTTTCTGACACTTTGCAATTCAGATTCTCCATCCCTTCCCTTCAGAGGTAGTAAATAGTCTAAAGCAGTGATTTCCAAAGTGGGTGCCACCACCCCCTGGTGGGTGCTGCAGTGATCCAGGGGGGTGGTGATGGCCACAGGTGCATTTGGAGGTGGTGAATAACTGTAAGGGGGCAGTGATAATATGTGACAAGGGGCGCTAATTAATATTTTTTCTGAAAAAGGGGCAGTAGGCCAAAAAAATTTGGGAACCACTGGTCTAGTGGTTATACCAGTCCTTTCATGCAAAATAGATTAAAACATATTAAAATATAGCAGTTATACTGGTCCTTTCATGCAAAACATATTTCCATGTTCCCCATAATATGTCTAAAGACACATATTACATATAAAATAAAAATTCATGAAGGAAATAAAGTGAAGGATGATATACTTTGATCTGCAATCATAATTCAACATTTCTTTATTTGGCTGTAGTGTTTTTTCATTAAATTTTTTTTCATGAGTGCCTTGGGGTTATCTTGGAACCTTGTTTCACTGAAAAATGATTTAGTCCTTTACAGTTAATTATCATAAAATATTTCTGTTATTTGATATATTGTTTTCTTGATCCTATTCACTTCGTATCAGTTAATAAATTCTTTCCTAGTTTTTCTCAACTCATCCTGGTCATCATTTCTTATGGTGTGATAGTTTAACATTACAACCATATACCACAGCTTATTTAGCCATTCTCCAATTGATGGACACCTTTTAACTCTGCCACTTCAAAAAGTGCTGCTAAAAATATTGCTATACAAGTAGGTCCTTTCTTCTATCTCTGATCTCTATGGGATAAAGACTGAGTAGGGGTATTACTGGGTCAAAGGTCATGCATAGTTTCATGGCCTTTGGGGAAAATTTCCATATTGCTCTCCAAAATGGTTGTATCAGTTGATAATAAAATTTTTACAGTAAAGTACCAATAAAATAATTGTAAAAGTATTGTAATGGAGAAAATCAATTTTATTCCAAGAGATTTTGGCTTCTGATTTATTTATCAGGCTTCCTTTACTCTGATATTTCATTTAGAATAGTTTTAAGACTTCTCTTCCTAAAGTGTCGTCTTAATGAATTATAACATTGCCCACTTATAGAGAGAAGGGCTCTTTCTCTAATAGGGCTCAATATTGAAGAGATTATTACCCATATTTTTTTATTTTTAGATGTGGTATGAATCCCACCTGATCATAGTGAATGATCCTTATGATATATTGTTCTAATTTCTTTTCTAGTATTTTTTTAAACCCTTGTACTTCGGTGTATTGTCTCATAGGTGGAAGAGTGGTAAGGGTGGGCAATGGGGGTCAAGTGACTTGCCCAGGGTCACACAGCTGGGAAGTGGCTGAGGCTGGGTTTGAACCCAGGACCTCCTGTCTCTAGGCCTGACTCTCACTCCACTGAGCTACCCAGCTGCCCCCTTTTCTAGTATTTTTTAAAGATTTTTGCATTGATATTAAGGAAATTGGTCTGTAATTTTCTTTCTCTGGTTTTGCTGTTCCTTAGCTTCAGGTATATGTCATAAGAGGAATTTTGTAGGATTCCTTCTTTGCCTATTTTGCCAAAATAGTTTATACAAAATAGTTTATACAGTATTGGGATTAATAATTCATTGAATTTTTTTAGGAAGTTCTTTGAAGGCTTATTCAATTTATTTTTCTGAGATGGGATAATTTAGGTATTCCATTTTTTCTTTTGTTAATCTGTTAATCTAGGCACTTTATATTTTTGTAAATATTCATCAATTTCATCTAGATTCACAGATTTATTGCTATATAACTGGGCAAAATTGGTGGTGAATTCAATCTTTTCATTTTTGATGCTGATATTTTGATTTCCTTCTTTTTTTCAATCAAATTTACCAATGCTTTATCTCCTTTATTTGTTTTTTCATAAAATCAACTCCTTGCCATACTTAATTTTTCAATGATTCTCTTAATTTCAATTTTTATAATTTCTCCTTTGATTTTTAGTATTTCCCAATTGGACTTTAGGTAGAGAGTTTTAATTTGTTCTTTTTCTGGTTACTTTATTTGAATGCCCAATTCTTGGATCTGCGTTTTTTTTGTATGTTACTTATGAAAACTTTTAGAGATATAAAATTTCCCCAAGTACTGCTTTGTTGTAGCCCATAACTTTTTTATGTTGTGTCCTTATTTTTATTCTCTTTAGTAAAATTATTTATTGTTTCTATAATTTGTTCTTTGACCCATCCTTTTTTGGAATTACATTGTTTCATTTCCAATTAATTTTTACTTTGTCTTTCCACAGATCCTTGTTAACTACAATTTTTATTGCATTATAATATGAAAATGATGCATTTGTTTTTTCTCCTTTTCTGCATTTGGTTATGGAATTTTTATGTCCTAGTAGATGTTCAATATTTTGTGTAGCTACCATGTATTACTAAAATAAGGTATATTCCTCTTTATTGTGAATTCAATTTTCTCCAAAGACCTACTAAAGCTAACTTTCCTAAAAATTTTCATTCAGTTCCTTTACTTCTTTCTAGTTTATTTTTTGGTTAGATTTACCTAGTTTTGAGAGGGGAAGGTTGATTCCACCCTCTCCAACCCCCTCCAACCAGTATAGTTTTATTGTCTATTTCATCCTGAATCTTATTTAATTTCTCCTTTAAACATTTGGAGGCCATACCATTTAGTGCATGTCTGGTTAATATTGATATGACTTCATTGTCTATGGTACATTTTAGCAAGACAGAATTTCCTCCCATAACTCCTTTAATTAGTTCCTTTTTGCTTTCATTTTGTCTAAGATTATAAGTGCTACTACTACTTTTTTTGCTTCAGCTGAAGCACAATAAATTCTGCTCTAGCCCATTTCCTTTCTCTGTTTTTGCCTCCCTGCTTCATATGCGTTTCTTATAAACAACATATCAGAGGATTCTAGTTGTTATACTCTCTGTTTCCACTTTATCGGTAAGTTTGTCACATTCACATACCCAGTTATGATTATTATCTGTGTATTCTCCTCCATGTTATTTTCCCCTTTTGATACTGCTGTGTTCTTTATCTCTGTCCCTTCTCACAAAATTTTTTCTTTTAATCATCCCCTCCTCTTCCCTTCCTTTCTACTACTCTCTTCTCCTTTTTCCCATCTTATTCCACTCCTACTTCTCTATAGGGTAAGGTAGGATCCTATACCCAAATGTGTATAATTGTTACTCCCTTTCTGAGCCAGTTACAATGAGAATAAGGTTTAAGCATTGGCTGTCACCATCCTCATCCTCCCCTCCACTATAATAGCTTTTTTTGCATCTCTTTAAATAAAATTATTTAGCCCATTCTACTTCTCTTCCCTTTTCTCTCAGTCCAATACTCTTTTTTACAATTGATTTTTTGGTATATCATGTCATTCCCAAAAGCCTATTCTCATACCCTGTCTATGTATACTTCTAGCTGCTCTGATAATGATAAAATTTTGTTTTAAATATTATCTTTCTATTAGTAATATAAACAATTTTGACCTTATTGAATCCCATAAATTTTCTCTTTCTTATCTACCTTTTTATACTTCTCTTGAGTCTTGTATTTGAAATATAAATATTCTGTTTAGGTCTTTTGTTCCAAAAGGAATGTTAGGATATCTTTCTATTTTATTAAATGACTATTTCTTTCCTCTGAAAGAATATACTTAGTTTTTATGGTTAAGTGATTCTTGGTTGTAAATGTAGTTCCTTTACCTTGTAGAATATCATATTCCAAGCCTTCTGATCTTTAAAGTAGAAGCTGCTAAGTCCTATGTAATCCTAATCATGAATTCATGATATTTGAATTGTTTCTTTGTGACTACTTGCAATATTTTCTCCTTGGCCTGGGAGTTCTGGAATTTGGCTATAATATTCCTGGGCATTGTAATTTGGGGATTTATTCTCTTTGAACTCTACGTAATGGAGAAGAAACATACTCTAAAGCACAGAACATTGAAAAAGAAAAAAATGACTTTAAGAATATAGAAATCAGATTTTACCATTTAGATTTTGTGCTCATTGAGGTCAGGTACTCACTTTTTAAAAATCATTTTGTATCCTTAGTACTTAGCAAGTTACCTGGTATGTCACTGGCTCTTAATAAATGTTTATTCAGTTGTGTTGGATTTTCAAAGACAACCATTGTCCTACCTTACAATTTTACCTAAGGCTTGCTCTGCTTAGATATGATTAACTATAGGATATGCCATTTCAAAATTACAAAAGAGAATTTCCCATCATTTAATCCTTTAGGATGCTATTGATTAATCAATAGTTATTTAACACACACTCATCAAGCAACAACTATGTGCTAGGCACTGTGTCATACATCACAGATGCAAAGATATAAATGAAACAAGAGTCATATACAAATAACAAATGTGTGTTTACTTGAGTGTCTGCATTCTATTAGATGTAATGATTGGATTTCTCATGTACTGTTAATTATTTTTGCTAATTAATAGATTGCATCAACTGTACTTGTTGTAAAATAGAAATATAATCTCAAAATTGTTCCTTTTACCTGAATCCATTGCTGTCTGGTGAGTGTACCATATAACTGGGTCAGTAGGCAAAGATTATTAGAACATACAATTATATATTGTCTTCCTTGCTATTTCTGTTCACAAAGAATCACCTAATTTTCTTTGCTACTTCTAATATACCTTAAAGAAAATAGTGGCTACAAATAGTGCCAGTATGGAAAGGTTTGGGGCAACATCAAGTAACAGAGAATTGTTTATGGGATATTTAAAACCTAAAAGAGACCAAATAAAGTATTTTTCAACTAAAGGATTTTCTTCCAAAGAGTTTATTGGTTTTTTTTCTAGTAAGAGACTGTTTTATAGATGAAGTCAAACCCTTGCAACTGCATTTTTAAAAAGTTTAAATGGAGAATATATATCATTTCAGACTTTATCTACACATTAAAAGGAAACTGAGTAATTAAAGAATTTGGTTAGTACAACAGTTAATCTGGATAATTCAAACTGCATTAATCTTTTCTTTTTCTTAATAAGGATGTTTTCCTTTTAGTTTGAATCATCTCCATTCTCTGGGCCACTAGAACAGTCTGCCCTATGAATCCTAGGTACAAATAACTTATGAATAAAAGAATAAAGGCTAGCCATTAAGAAACAGAAATGCCTAGACTGATTAATGCAGCTTTAACCTTCAACAAAATAAAGGAGCTGGATATGCCAGAGGATAGTCTCTGAAGTCTTTCCACACTATTCAAGGTTTTCCAGAATTGGAGATTTAATAACCTATAGCAAGTATAAATATATATGTAAATTCTACAGCTTAAAATACTTTCCAATAACATAATGTAATGCAAAATAGCAATCAATTATACAAAAAACAATTTCAGAAGTCACCCTGTTTCTTATTTAATAATTCATTTTGATTTACAATGACATTTTCTATACAATCTTCGCAAAGGCTATATAATTTGCATCAAAGCATTTGAGATAAACAGCCAAGTAGTTCTTAAGTTCTTATTATCCTTTTTAAGATTAGCACCAGAATAGTTCCTTTTTAAATTGAGAAACTAATTGTAATTAGGTCTTTAAAAATGTTATCAAAGATAGGGAATAACTAGACTTGAGGGTGTGTGAGTGGGGGGGAACACAATCCAAAGTTGAAACATTATTATTATTTCAAACCAAAGAAACTATTTTTTGTAATATAAATGATCAACTTGAGTAATTACATTTAAATATAACAAAAGATAATTTAGAATTAAATATCATGCCCAAGAAGTCATTACTACCAGAGAAAAGATAAAATAAATTGATCTGGGCCTCAGTGCTCTTAGATCCTGAACTTCATGGAGAAATTTTATGGTGCACCATTGCAATTCCTTAAGCTTATTTAATACCAAGTTATTATAAGATTTTCCCAGATATTTCACTTTATTGTTGAAAGGCAAATCACTCAGATCTCAGTAGTCTATTTCTAGTAAACTATGTCTCTCAACTTTTTTTATAACAATGAATTGTGAGAATTTCCTGTTCCTTTAGTATAAGTTCCTAAAAAGTACTACATTTCTTGACATTTCATAAGAGAAGAAAAACTTCTCAGAATTTATTTTTCGATAGGTAGCTGTATTTCTTTGCATTCAGATATAAAGTGAAATGATATCCATAATTCCCATCAAAAACCTAAGGCTCTGTCCTGTCTTGTCTTCCCCTTCTTCTCTCTCCTCTTTCTTTCTCCTTGATCTTTTTCTGACTTCTTTTCTCTTCTCTTCTCTCTTCACTTCCTCTCTGTTCTATATTTTTTTCATACTTCCCCTCCCTCCTGCTCCTCTCACTTCTCTTTCTTTTTTTCTCCCTCTTCTTTCCTCTTTTTTCACTTTCTCCTGCCTTTCTGAATAATATTTTAGGGTAAAAATCACAGTTCATAGAAGTTCTGCTAACAGCATGAACCAAAACTGTTTATTCATTTAAGTTTAAAGTGGAAACTTCTATCAACACTACTCAGGCACTAGAATTTTCTAATTCATGTCTTCCCTGATTATGACTAGAGCAGGCTGTCCAAATCGATTTCAAATAATATCTTCCAAATGAGATCTTCTTGGTCAAATGCCAAGCTCTTTCCAACTCCACCATTCCATAGAGATTCTGACTTTCCATCTTCCATAAACTAATCCTCCTCATTATCTTAAGTAGAAACCCCAAGATTTTAAAATTTGATAGAATTCACCATTCCTTTGTGGGTAAAGGATAGAATGTGCCTTTAAATACTGGTACCATGCTTCATTTCCTCATGGAAGGATTCTAGCACACCATGGAACAACTTAATTAAATCACCTCAAGGAAGTGCCTTAATATATGAAGGTGCATTACTTCTAGCATGAAATTAGAGAATATTTGAGATAGTGGGGGAAAGATCACTGGATCTTCAAGAACTGGAGTATCACTGAGAAGACCTAGTAGATTCAAACTCTAATACTGCCATATAAGAGAATGACCTCATGAAAGTTATTTTTCCTTCTCTGCCCTTACTTTCCTTATCAGTTAAAGGAGGATGTTATTCAAGCAATAAACATTTATTAAGCACCACTGCTATGTATCAGTTACTGTGATGAGAAATGGGAATACAAAGAAAGGAAAAAATCAGTCTCAGCCCTCAAAAAACTCACAATTTGATAGAGTAAAGTAATAAATAAAAAAGAAGCTGAAAAGGGGGTGGGATTGCCAGAAGAAGGCAAGATGAATCACATTGAGTGTAGCTAAATGGGAAAGGCGAATTGTTACCTTGGGTTGTCTGTTTAAATGGAGGATCTGAGAGGAGCTCTCCAAGGGAAGGAGGACCTCCAAAGGCAAGGTACTCACAATGTTGGAATAGATGAATGATTAATTTTCTAGTTCTAATATCCTCTGAGTCTATGTGGAATGATTCTAAAATAATCTCTACTTTTAATCAAGAAAATACATTCTTACAACAAATTAAATTTATAAATAATGCTGAACTGGGTTGAATGTTTAAATATTTTTTAAAAAATTTTGAGAGTAAAAATGGTTGTATGAATGTGAGTAAAATTAATATAATATACTTTTGAGTACATGTTTATATATATGTAGAACTTGTTATATTCTTATATATGTAATAAGTCCTTTGAGAAAATAAAATTTAGTATGTAATTGTAGGCCCAGAAAAAGCATAATTTTAATAGGGAAAAAGCCTTGAAATGTATATAATTCAATTTGTAAGAATTAAAATTGTTTTTTGGTCAAAATAAGGTTCATAAAAAGTTGTTTTTGTTGCCGTTTATAAATATTAACTCAAATCACTAGGTTGTTAGTAGCTGTAGTAGCTTTATTACAGCAAGGTAGAGATAGTAAAGGGGGAAATGTAGGAAGGAAGTAGAAAACTATTGTCTAGTCTAAATACCCTAAGTCTGAATCTGAGTGCCTCACCAGAAAGAGCTTCCTACTGAAGACAGGAGAAGAGCTGAAAGACCAGTGTCCTGGCCAAGGTCTCCTCAACCCAAGCTTCTTGAGCCATCAATGCAGAATCTACAATGCAAAATGAAATCCAACACAGAGACACCAACACAGCAGAATCCCTCCAGTGTAGAAGTCCTCCAATACAGAAGCTCCAGTGCAGAAGTTGAAGCCTGTTCATCACTATGGTCTCTCCTTTTATAGCCCTTTTCCCACATCATTTCTCACCTCTCTGATTTCTACTTCCTTTCACTGTGGGCTGGTCTATCATATCTCAGGAATCATGGTTTCCTAATTTGCCTGGTATTGCCCAGGGTGGGTGGTGTTTGTGGGATCCACTTCTGGTCTTTGAGAGTGTGAACTTCCTTTGCTAGTAAAAAGTTATTCAAGTATTTAACTAAGTGTTCTTTATTGATTAACTGAAAATAAACAAAGGAGGATAATTCCATTTGCACAAAGATATGATGTATTTGTTATTTTATATTATTTATGCTTCAGTTTTTTTGCTCCTATAAGGAACTAGTAAACAAGTAACCTTTTCCCTATTTAAGATAGTTCTTTACTTTTAGATTCAGAGCAAAAAGCAAAACTGAAAATTCAATTCAACTCATCAAATATTTGTTGAAAATGTATTATTTACTATATTCATTACTGGATATTATTACAAAAATGAAAAAATGTAGTAAAGCTAGTCTTTAGCTTTGAGAAACATATTTTAGGAGAATAGGTAAGGAACAAAAATAAAATAGATGCAATGTATCAGAAAATATGCTAAATGCATATGGAAATTCAAAGAAATTCCAATTCCAGAAAAGGATTCCTAAAGACAATAGTATTTCACCTGATCTTTGTAAGAAAGATAGTATTTTAGAAACAAATATAGGGACAAGCTTATTGCAGATGGAGAGGATATAACATGAGTAAAGAAAGTAATGGAAATTGAAAAATGTTGACTAAGTTTAGAAAGGGTTTATTTTCTGTGACAAAAGGAGTTACCCAGGATCATAAAGCTAGGAAGTGTCTGAGTCCTGATTTAAATACAGGATCTCCTGTTTCTAGGCTTGGCTCTCAATCCACCGAGCCAGATACCTGCCACAGGTTTTTTGGTTGCTTGTTTTTTTTTTTTCTCCTCATTTTGAGCTAGGAGTGTTTGGTTATATCTCTCCTCAAAGTTGACACACAAATGTATGTTTTAATTTATGTTTTGAAAAAAAAGCATTTTACCAGAGGTGATAACCTATATCTATAATCCCTACCACCAGGGAAGCTATGACTAGTAGATTGTTTGAGCTTTAGAGTTCCAAACTGCAGTAGGGCTAAAGCTATTGGGTAACACCACAAAGTTCAGAACAAATATGGTGATCTCCCACGAATGAGGACATGGGAATGGGTTAACTAGTCTAAGAAGAGATAACCTAGCATAGTTTGGAAAAAGAGTAAGTCAAAGCTAATTAGGTTTAGTTCCACCAATAACTTCCTTTCGGATTTCACCAGTATCCATGGACTTGAATAATTCCATTACTATTACTTTATAAGAAAAGGAAGCATAGTAGCATTTACATAATCATTTAAGGCTTGCAAACAACTTTACAAATAGCTCACTTTATCTCCACAATGATCCTGAGAGGCAGGTGATATTATTATCCTCATTTTGTTATCTCTTAACAAAAAATAGAATTGTTAAATGCAAATAGAAGGTAACCATCATATCATGTTGAATTTAATAAAATTAAATATTTTAAATATATAAAATTCAGAATTTATTCATTTTTCTCATAGAGTACACAGATCAGAAAGATAATTATTGAAACTCTCAGTCTTTGCAAAGGCTGGAAGAGCTATGAGGAAAGCATTGGGAAAGTATGACACATTCTCCCCCCCAAGGAGAAAAATATCAGTACATCAAAATGATCATCGTTCCATTTGCTTTCTTGTCTAATGTTTCCAAAAGAACTGTAACTTCATTCCAGGCTTTCTTTCTTCATATAATCCTTTTAAGTTAAATTCTATAATGTTTATGGCTGTTTCAAAGATCAGAGCAGTTGGAATCAAATATCTTCAATTGTTAAACACAAATCACTCTGCTGACTATAACCATAGGAGACAACCTTTAAATAGTGGCTGATATTTAGGTACCTGAGAAATGCCCTACCGATTTGAAATCAAGAGCTATCCAATAAAAGCATTAACCACCCTACTGTTAAGCTTTTCTCTCCTCTGACAAATAACAGGATTGAACATTCCCTCATAGTTAACAAGTGGATAAATCTAAATCAAAGAAGCTTTACAGTAGAAAGACTGGAGAGTTCACTAGGTCATAAAAAGTAACCAGTATGGTGATTTAGCAACATAAAGGGTTTTTTTCCCCTATTTGTAGAATAGGACTACTTTTATCCTTACCTCCTTAATTAGTCATGTCTCTTCCATGATTGTCCCCACTCCCCTTTTTAAGGGGAAGTTTTCTACCCCTGAGATGAACAGCATAGAATTGTCTATAGAGAACAGAATTTGGGTCAAAAAAAACCTCAGTTCAAAAATTGTTAACGATATGTTCTTATAATGTGACCATGAACAAGTAATTCAACCTCCCGGAGTCTTGGGCAACTCTAAGACATTCAGCTATAAGCTACAAGTCCTTGACATTCTTTACTAAAGTCTTCCTCCAATATTTCATGAGTGGCTCGACTGGCTTCAAGATCAAGTCTGGAAATGAAAGAACCCTGTTATCTGGGATTCAGCCTACACAAGTTAGAAGGGCTTACTGGAAGGTTCATCATTCGGTTATGAACACTTAAAGCCATGGAACTTAGGAACTCATTTATTAAGTCATAATTAGTTATCATCTACATGAATCAAGAAGACAGTATGATATAATGAATAGAAGACTGGACTTGAAGCCATGAAGACTTGAAGACCTGCTACAGATACTTTCTAATTATGTCACACAGATTCCTCATCTCTAAAAGTCTCCACTTCATCTACTTTCTAGAGTTGTGGTGAGAATCAAGAGGTTTTAGATAGATATATGTGCATACATGTACATATTATTATTATTATTCAGTCAATCAATTGTGTCTAGTTCTTCCTGACCCCATGAAACTTAGCACATCAATACTTTTTATGGACTTTCCTTGGCAAAGATAATGGAGTGGGTTTGCCATTTCCTTCTCTAGAGGATTAAGGCAAATAGAGGTTAAATGACACATATAGTCAATGTCTTAGGTTGGATTTGAATTCAGATCCTTCTAAGTCAAGACCCAAAGCTTTATTTACTGAGCCAGTTAGCTGCTTCCTATGTATTTGTTTGTATGTAAACTGTTCTGAAAACCTTAAGTTGTTATAAAGATTTTTTGATGATCAATAGATTTATAATTTGTTTACTATTAAGGTATAATATAATGTATTATTATTTGTTTACTATTAAAGTATAATATAATATATTATTATTTGTTTACTATTAAACTATATAAACTATATATATATA
>NC_058133.1:400820547-400830185 GCF_016433145.1 Gracilinanus agilis | reverse complement strand
ACACACATATATATATATATATATCCATTCAGAGGAAGAACTACAGGAGTGGAAACACAGAAGAAAAACAACTGCTTGAACACATGGGTTGATGCGAACATGATTGGGGATGTAGACTTGAAACAATCACACCAATGCAACTATCAATAACTAGTTGAAATGCACGTTGGCTCTGAGGGGGTGGGTTGGAGGGGGTGAAGAGGAAAGTAAGAACGTGAATCATGTAACCATGGAAAATTTTTCTAAAAAATTAAATTTAAAAAATTTAAAATTAAATTTTTTAATTAAAAAAACTGTAATATAACTATAAACTATAATAGTTTATTATTACAATTTACTATTACTATTTAAAACAGTTCACAACTATACTAACAGTGCATTAGTGTATTTATTTTTCTACATCCCCTCCATCTTGTGTCATTTTCTTTTTATGTCATATTAGTGAATATGAGGGATATGAGGTAGTACCTTAGATGAATTTTAATTTGTATGTCTCATCAAGTGATTTAGCAAATTTTTTCCCAATGTGGCTATAGATAGTGTTGGTTTCATCTTTTGGAAACTACCTGTTTATATCTTTTGGACACTGATCAATCCTATTTTTATAAAGTTAACTTAGTTCTGTATATATTTGAGAAATGAGGCCTTTGTAAGAGAAATAGCAAAAAAAACCCCTGATATTACTTGTCTTTCTATAATACCTTTCAGCTAACTATAATTTCCTTGATTATATCTTTTAATTTGGTCTGTTTTTGCTTTTGATTTTGTCAGAGATCACGTTTGCTATTTCTGCCTTTTTGTACTTTATCAGAAGTATAATAGATTCTGCTCCATTCCCTTTTTTGAAAACTATTTGTGTATATCTTTCTGTTTCAAGTGTATTTCTTACAAAAAAAATCTTGTTGGATTCTGCTTTCTAATCTATTCTGCTATCTGTTTCCATTTTATGGATGAGTTCATCTTATTCTCAGTCAGTTATGATTAAAGTGTGTTTCCCTCCACCTTATTTTTTCTGTTATCCTTCTTTCTTTTCATTTTCTCCCTCCTCAAAAAATAGATTTTGCTTCTGACCACTGCATCCCTTAATCCACCCTGTCTTTTTATCATCCTGTCTTAATTTCCTGTCAGGAAAGATAGATTTATATTCCCTACAGAGTAAATGTGTGTGCATGTGTATACACATATATACATATATACTTATCTTTTCCCTCTTTGAACCAATTCTCATAAAAATGAGGTTCAAAAATTGCTGTTAAATCCCAACCATTTTCTCCTCAAGTAAAAACACTTTCTTGCATGCATCTTTTATGTGAGATAATGTCCTCTACTTTTTCCTCTGCCTTTTCCTCTCTCCCAGTATATTGCTTTTTTCACCTCATTTTTTTTAGATTGTCTCAATATAATCAACTCATATTCAGGTCCCCTATAGAGGCATACTAAATGCCTTAATACAATTCTTTGGATTTATATGTATCATCTCCTCCTATAGAAATGAAAACTTTATTAAACCCATTGTGATTTCACTTTCATGTTTACCTTTTTATGCTTTTCTTGAGTCTTACGTTGAAAGTCAAATTTTCTCTTCAGTTCTGGTCTTCTCATCAGATCTACTTGAATATCTTCTATTTATAAAATATCCATTTTTTTCCTCCGCAGGATCATACTCAGTTTTGTTGGATAGATTATTCTTGGTTATAATCTTAGCTCCTTTACCTTTCAAAATATTATAAGCTCTTTGCTCACTTAAAATAGAAACAGGGGACAGGTGGGTAGCTCAGTGGATTGAGAGTCAGGCTTAGAGATGGGAGGCCCTTGGTTCAAATCTGACCTCAAACACTTCCCAGCTGTGTGACCCTGGGCAAGTCACTTGACCCCAATTGCCCACCCTTACCACTCTTCCACCAAGGAATCAATACACAGAAGTTAAGAGTTTAAAAAAAATAAATGAAAATAAAATAGAAACAGGTTTTGAGTGACAATACATGAAAAACCCAGTGGAATTTCTTCTTAACTATGGGAGAGAGGAGGGAAGAAGGCAGGGAGACAACATGAATCATGTAACCTTTGAAAACTTATGTATAGATTTGTTACTGGAATAAAATAAAGAAAAAATTTAAAAATAATTCATTTAAAAAAACAAACAACTAGAAATGGCCAAGTGGGAAGAGGAACAAAACTTCACTTAAGAAAAAAATTCTTTGTAAAGCAGAATTGGCCATCTTGAAAAAGAGATATAAAAGGTCTCTTTCTACATTCATTTTTGTAAAAGAGTAATCTTTTAAAACCAAAATCCCACATCATATAACCAAATAAAAAAAGTGGTAAGTCATATGCTTTCTTCTGCATTTCTACTCCAACACTTCTTTCTCTGGATGCAGATAGTTTCTTTTCATAAGTCCTTCAGAATTGTCATGGATCATTGTATTGTTGTTAATAGTAAAGTGATCTTTCCACAATATTTAAATTACTGGGTATAATGTTCTACTTATACCTGTCTGAATATATTTCTGTTTTTTTTTAAGATACTATTTCTTGATCATTTTTATTTATTTATTTTTAACCAAGCTATTATTTTTTTTAATTTTCTTGCATCACTCTTTCTTTTCCCAATTTTTCCTCTATAGTTTTTATTTCTCTCCTTAACTCTTCCAGAAATTTCATTAGCTTTTGATTGAATTTGTATTTTTTGAGGCTTTTCAGTGTTTTCATATTGTTTTTTGAGTTTGTGTTTTGGTCTTCCTTACCATTGTACTAGTTTTTTACAGTGAAGTTATTTTGTTGTTTTGATTTATTCATTTTTTTTCAGCCCATTTCTTGACTTTAAAATTTATGTCAAAGTTGGGTTATTCTTATTTGGGGTATGGGGAGTCATTGTCCCAAGCTTCAGAATTTCTTTTGTGCTACTGTTTTCAGAATTAATTCTGAGGGTCTGCATGTTTGAGGTGCTTCCAAGGTTGTGTGATCTGGGAAGAAGATAGTCACTATTCTCCTGATCTGCACTCTTGTCCTCTGCTCTTTTGTACCTGCATATACTAGTTCTCCTCTCTGGCCTGGAACTGTGACTATGGCTCCTGCTCCCTTGTGACTGATCTCAAGTTCTTCTCTCTGCCCTGGGATTAGAACACAGAACTGTGTATGGGCAATTCAACAGGTCCTGAAGAGTGTGCTAGCTCAGAATCCCTTGTAATTTTTTCTGACTAGTTATCCAAAATACTTACCATTTCCAGACTGAGAGTTTCTGTGATGTTACTATGGCTGCTTCCAAAATCTATTATTGATATTTCTTCCAAAGCTTTGGACCCCAACCTGGTTTCTAAGACCTCCTCTGTTGACCTCATAAGTTGTTTGGGGGTGGAAATATGTATCATTCTGAACTTTCATTAGTTCTCCGTTCTACAATTCAATTTAAAGTGTTATTTTAAAGTTATTTGGAGAGGAAGGTTAGGAGAATTTGATTGCTTCTACTCCATCATCTTTTCTCCAATGATAACCATTAAAAAAAAGACCTTTCAAATATTTGAGAAAGGAATATTTATACTTGGCATAGTTATTGTATAGATCCATCTTCACAATGGGTTCAAAATGCTTAGAAAAGAAAAACAAAATTCAAACCATGCCCTTTTGTTTTCCCCTCCCTCTCATGCTTACTGCATAACAAAGTAGAAATTATATCTGATTGACAAATGTGACAATCTTCCAAATGCCAAAAAGAAAATGCTTACTAGACATGTTTTAATTATGTAAAGGCTTTAAAAATTATAAGATTTTTCTACTCCATTGAGATAAAGGTACAAAAATAATTAAACCAACAATTTCATTTCAGTCACCTGAAAACCTAAGTACAAAATGATTTGACTAAAAGAGAGAGTCATACTGATATTGGAGTAGGGAGAGATATTATAAGACTGAGAGGTTATAGATTATAGATTATTATATTATTATATGGTATTATTAATGGTTCTTAATCTGGGTTCCATGAACTTAAAATATTTTATAACAACTTCAATTATAACTGGCTTCCTTTATAAATCTATATTTTTATTTTATAAAGCCATTTATAATCTTTACCAAATTGTCAAGCAAGTCCTTAACATTAAAAAAAAAAGATTAAATATTTTGCTATATAATATACATTGCAATGGCTACATAAACCCCACTGAGATATTGTCTATATTCAGAATTATCTCACATAATCATTGCATTTAGTATTTAGGACTTGAAGTCAAATACCTCTGAGTTATTCTTTTAATTTAGTTCTAGGAGACAGAACCGCCATATCAACTATTTTCTGGCTATGGAAGAGTATTCCTAAAAACACATGATTGCTATTGAAATATTTTGTGGTATCTTTCTTTTCTTACCAGTAATGGATGACTTTCCTCCATCCCGCCCTCCCCCCCAAATAAAGATTGGTAATAAACTTGAATTTTATGAATCTATATTAAGAAAAATAACTGATTCATTCAGTGATTTAAGACTTGAATTTATGGAATATGAATTGTCCAATAATTTGTGTAGGTGAATTATTAGCAAGAATATATGTGTAGGGGCAGCTGGGTAGTTCAGTGGATTGAGAGTCAGGCCTAGAGACGGGAGGTCCTAGGTTCAAACCCGGCCTCAGCCACTTCCCAGCTGTGTGACCCTGGGCAAGTCACTTGACCCCCATTGCCCACCCTTACCACTCTTCCACCTATGAGACAATACACTGAAGTACAAGGGTTAAAAAAAAAACAAAAACAAAAACAAAAACAAAGAATATATGTGTATACATATATGTATATGCATATACAAACATGTACTTGTGTATATAGTCATCTTTTTTGATCCTCACAACAATTTCATGATTAGCTAGTACTGATATTGGCATCCTCGTTTTAGAGATGAGGAAACTGAAGCTAAAATACTTTAAATAACATGTCAAAGGTCATTCAGTTAATAAGAGACAAGGGGAAAAATATCTAACCCAGATACTTGAAGTCCTTCTCCAAGTCAGAAGACAAATGTTCAGAGGACTTTTTATTGTTTGGTGGGTTGGGTATAGATAAATGTTGATAGCATGAAGAAAACCATCACACTAGAACTGGGATTGCTAATAACAACAAAGGAAATAAAGGAAACAGGGAGGGAAATCATTTTCTACTTGAAATTCAATTGTTTACCTAAGTATTAACACACACCCTTTAGCTTTCATTACTAGGGAAGAGAAAACAAAATCTGAAGACTCTGGGCCAGAAAAAAAAAAAAAGCATGATTTCCAATCCAAAGTCTTCAAAGTGGGGCAAGGTGGTGTGGACTTAAGGTTATAGCAGAGACTGTTTAAAAGTTTGGTCCTTGGGAGCAGTCTATCTGCAAAATCTTTATGTCAAGATCAATAGAAACATTTAGCCAAGTATTTTTAAACTCACATGTTCCCTCTGTGAGCTTTAGCTTTGGTCACTGGCCCTTTTAGATAAAGCAAGCAGAGTCAGAATAATTGACTGAATTCATACAGGGAGCAATGCTTGAATCTGATCGTTCCTCCTTCGGTGACTCTCATCCTTTATGAATACCGCTGCTCCTCTAATTTCGTCTCCTTTTGCCTCTGATTGCATTTTTCATTTATTTTTTCTACTGGCAGCTTTCAGCCACATGCATTATTATATCTGATTTTATGAGCCTTTAAACAAGGAACCCTAAATTTAGAATATGAGGACTAAATAAGAGCCTTTTGGTTATTTATCCCAGCTCTATCCCCACATAAAAAAAATCCTAGAAGTTTTAATTTATATTCGTCATTCTTATTATTAAATATATAACAAGCCTTGGTTCCCAGCTGAAACATATGTATCAATTATATATATATATATATATATATATGCATATATGTATGATATTTATATATTTGGAGGTAGAACAGAATTTATTTTTGAATGGTTATTTAAATTTGCAGAACATTAGGGAGGGGAGATTACAAAGTACTAATGATATAATTAAAATGTTATCAGACATTTAGCATTTAAAGAAAACCATTGAAATTGGTGTTCCCCATCCCCCCTCCCTTGAAGAAACAAATCCTGTTCTCATTTTGGTATAAAAATAGCAGCCTACACTGTAGGCAGACCTGGAGGACCTGTGCATATTGATTTGGTGTCTCTATTGCCCCATATATTTATTGTCAAAATGCAGAGAAAGAGAATTAATAGGAAAAAAAGGCACTAAAATAATTTCAAAGAAACAGTTATCTTTCCCCAGATCCCAGGCAGCCAGAGCCTAGGTTCCTGGCAGAGTAAAGCAGCAGGAGCCGGCTAATGAGGCAAGTCATCCGTTATCATTGCAGTGCTTAGCCTGATTTAGCTATCTGAATCAAAATGACAGATCCAGGAGGAAGGCTCCTGGGAACTTGACTGAAAATGTGATGTTGATAGAACCATGCATTGATCAGTCTAGTGGAGTGCCTCTTGGTCTCCATGCCAACAATGAAAAGAAACAAAAACTCTGGGGTTAAAGGGCAGGCTTTAGGAAAACTGATATTGGGCAAGATATTTTCTTTATAAACAGGTTTAGTTAAACATTGAAATAAGCTTCGTGCCCTGAACAACTCCGGGCTTCTCAACACATAAGGGGTTTTATAATGTAATTTCAGCTTGTCAGGAACAATTTTCCTCTTTCCCTTTAGGATTACTTATAAGTTTAGCTTTTGCAGCTCTAACCCATGTCATTGGCTGCTTATTAACTTTATTCTAGTGTGAAAACAGGGAAAGTTTAACTCATTCAGTACTGCAGTAGGCTTGCTGTTCTCCAAAGCCAGAAGAGAACCTTTTTAAGGGGTATTTGTCATGCTAGACAGGAATTTAAAAGACTTGATAAAAGAGGTACTGAAAATAAGAAAAAGAAAGACTCTAAATTACCTGGGGGGAATACAGGCTGTTGACAAATAGTTCTGTCTGACAGCTCTCTGGTAGGGATAGATTTTTGATACTTTTGATCAGTGGTCTAGACAGGCTTTTCTTATTATGGGCAAACTACTAATGTTCTCAATCTATGAATAAGGGGCACTTTAAAACCCTTAGATAATGAGGGAGGGATCACAGTTCCAAGGATACAATAACTTACAGTTTAAGCCCTTTCCATCATAAAAATAAGAACAGAAGATGGTCTCTGAACAAAATGATTTCAGCAAAGCTTTCCCAGTTATCATTATAGTAAATAAGCACTGACAAACACCTTATCTTTTATAAGATGGGTCAATTTTTTTTAATCTAAAAAGAAACAAAGTACTCAGAAGTTCTGATATTCCACAGAGTCTCCAAAATGGATAGAGATACCTGAGTTAGAATTTAAATATAGATTATTTAGTATTATTTCACAATTTGGCTTTCCTGGCCTTACATGTAGTATCCTTAGAATCTTTCATTAAAAACACTTTGGTCCATAAATAAATAAAATCAGCCTCCATGAGACAGCAAAGTGATATTTACTCTAGGTTTCAGCCTAAGGATATTGCTTGCTTTTTACCTCTACATTCTAATTTCAGTTTCTATACCTTTGATTAGGCTATCCAGTATGCCTAGAATGTTCTCCTCCTCACCTCTTCTGCATAAAATTCCTAGCTTCTTTCCGAGTTTAGCTCAAACACTATTTTTTTTTCAGCAAGGCCCAACCTGATGCATCCAGGTACAAATGCCTTCCCCTTGGGAATATATAGACATGTCTGTCTTTATGTATATACATAAGAATGTATATATGTATACATACTAATATAGATTTGTAAAATACATAATTTTCTCTTTTCATTTTCTTTCACTACATAGAACGTAAATTTCCTGAGGGCAGGAATTATTTAATTTCTTTCTTTGTTTCTCCAGTTCCTAGAAGAGATGTGGCTCCAAGCTTGTATTTAATAAATGATTACTGAGTGAAATAATGAATGAACAGTATCTTTCTTAAATCTTCTCTCTCATCTGCATTAAATGGACAACTTATTTTTTCAGGCTACTATTCTGTGATATTCTCTCCATTTTTCAACAGGGCTTTTTTGTTTCAGCCAGTATGGGCAATAAATAAACAAAAAGGTGATATGTATCAGTAAACTTTTCAAAGGTTTTGCTCTACCTTAAGAGCATTTGTGCTGAATTTGAGGTTAAAACTGATCATTGAATCAGGAAGGATACATTTCTCAACTGCTTCAAATATGTTCTCCTACCCTCAACTTTGTTACATTTTGTCTCTCACACTTCTACTACCACCTATACCCTATACTAGTGAACAGAAAGAAATCAATTAGTACTCGCATTAAGTGAAATATTGTCCTTACATATTTGACATTTATTTATAATTGTGTTTTGCTAATGCTATACATTTAAACTTTATGATGTATTAAATAACAATTCTCTTTTTACCTTTCCCAGATCCTGGTACTTTGATATTTCTATACATTAATGGAATTGTAATTCATTGATGTGTATATTCCCTCAGATAGTTGAGATGGCAATCTAAATATTATATGTAGCTCTCTTCAATATTCTTCTATCAATTTTCTATCAGAAGTATACCCAAAATATTGGAACTACACTTCTAGATTTTTGGATATTGCTTAGGAAAAAAAAAAGAAGCAAGGGGCTGCTTTAGTGTAATTGAAATGAATTGTCTCAATTTTCAAATGTTACATCTGCTTTTCTATTATAATATCAAAAAACAATATTTTAGAGGTAATGGAAAAATAATACAATTATAATAAGGGAACATCTTGTGTACTCCCTGGGCCATTATCCTACTTCTACTACTACTAGTATTACTAGTAAAGCATTTCCCAGAAACTACACAAGCTCTTAACTTTAGAACAAATAAGAACTTATAAATATTATCAATAGCCAAATTTATATTGCTGTGAAACTAATATTTGACCCTTGACAAATATCAGTTCATCTTCATGGGCTACTTCAGAGCTGAAGAAAGGGCATGGCTTGAGAAGGACTTACTGTTGTCTGTGGTCCATTCTGGATTCCTTTGTTGTAATGGTCCATGCTATCTGTCCATGCCCTTGCTCCTCGAACATAATGCATGTGTTTAACTTCCATGAGTCCCTCATGACTGTGTATTTGTGTATGTAATAGAAGATTTATATTTTCTTATCTATACTGAATATAAGTGAGAAACTTGACATCTACATTAAGGTTGGTTTATAAAGCAATTAGAACCACCACATCCCTTTTGTTTATGTTTGTTGAGAAGGGTTCATTCAACATATAAAGAGAGGTTTCTCTCCTACCAAATATTCAATTCATAAATCCATTTCCCAATATTTTCTCCCTGGTTTGTCATTCTACCTGAATAATCATTTACCCACATACCTTAATTCCTTAAATTCATACCTTTCTACTTCTTTACCACTCAGTGTTGAGGGCTTCCATAAGTTTTACCTTTTAGGTCATTCATACAGAAAATATATACCTTTTATTATGTTTTAATAGTTTCAAAACCACATTATTAAGAGAGGAAGATATCTTAATAGGAGTGTTCTCCTCTAGCCAAAACCCCAGATAGGTTGCAGGATATTCTTAATCTGGAGGAGAGTCATATTCATTCAGAGAGAGAGAGAGAGAGAGAGAGAGAGAGAGAGAGAGAGAGAGAGAGAAGAGAGAGAGAGAGAGGGAGGGAAA